>NW_011370640.1:0-1641 GCF_000735185.1 Notothenia coriiceps
AGGTGTTTTAATGTTTAATTACCATATGTAAGGGTTCGTGCACAGAGGGGATTGTCGGGAAAAGAGATGGCTGTTTGAGGAAGCTCCCATTTATTAACATTTCAACAAACAAGTTGCATATTTGCATAACGTATTTAAGTGTTACCATTTAGTGCAATAGTAGCTACAGAACATGTGCTGTGTAAACTGTACTGTATCACATAGCGTTTCAGACACACAAACTTTTCAACTTTCAAACTTAAACGGTGCGCTCCCAGCGCACGTACCGGCAGTGATCTACAGCAGTGGTTTTCAACCAGTGGTACGGGGACAAACTGTCTCGCTCTCGTAATGTCTGTCTGTCTTGCTCTCGTTCTGTCTCTCGTACCACTCTCGGTTCCACTTTTACTTTTGCGCGCTACCTGTCTCACTCTTTTCCGGCCTCCAGCTTTTCCTGCTGGAGCCCGCCGCTTAAAGGTGGGGGGCGCAGACCGGCCATAGAGCCCATAGAGTTAAAGGTGGTGGACTGTAACCTGTAAAATCCATAGATTTAGGAGGTCCCCTAGTGGCCGTTAGCTGTACAAATCCATAGATTAGCCGCACCGTTATATAAACCGCAGGGTCAAAAAATGGGAAAAAAGGCGCGGCTTATAGTCCGAAAATTACGGTACTTGGATAGAGTTATCTTAAAGCTCTTTGACTCACTATCACAGCATTACACATTTCAGCTGATATTCCTGCACTGCTCAATTCAGACTCACCTAGAACACAACAAGGAAATACACACAGAGAGAGACACTGTATCTGTCCAAGGAAAGATACTCAAAATCACTCGTTTAAAATTCTGGCTATCTATTTTGTCAGCAGAACTACTTTCAACGAGTGGGAAGCAGAACTGGAATTCAATCTCTGGAAATCAATCAACTATAAGATCATCCTAAACACCATGACATATAAATATCCAACATAAGCCGCAATACAAATTGAAAATTATCAACGAGTCAAGTCGATCATGTTTACTACTTGAAAAAAGGCTGCCTGTAAAGGACGCACACTTGGAAGTGAATGACAGAAAGTTGGATTCGTGCAAATGTACCGTACATTCAAAATCCAAGAGAGCATTATCTTATTAAAGACTTGGCAGACAAACACTAGCAGGGAGAGTTATTCAAAACGGTTTGCCAGGAGAAAATAAGTTGTCTTGTCATTGCTTTTAAATTCTATTTTGTGAAAAGTTATCCTGAATTTGCAAATATCTTTTTCATATCGCTAAAAGGGTCGGGTCTTTTATTTTACTGATTTGTTTGGTTTGATGTTGTGCCCGTTTGTCATGATGTGTTCTCTTCTGTCTGTAACTATTATATTTCCAATGAGTTTAGATTTGTCCATGTCTGTGATGTTAATTAAATCTGGACAACAAAAACACAGACAAATTGCGGAGCTCTGAAAAGCATTTACATCATCATTTTCATTTAAGTCAATAAAGCACCAGAGAGATGTAATTATACATTCACTTTGCTTACTCGCTGCCTGACGGATAAGGATGTTCCCTGGGGCCTCATTTATAAACGGTGCGTACGCTCAAAAGATGGCGTACACCAGTTTCTACGCAATGTTTGCGATTTATAAAAAACAAACTTGACGTGACAATTTGCAGTCCTC
>NW_011370640.1:1699-3049 GCF_000735185.1 Notothenia coriiceps
AGAAACTGCAACACCGTTGGCAGAAGGAAGAATAGAGAGAAATATGTGGAAATAATCCCATAAATAAAATGTTACCTCATTTATCATATATGAATTCATTTTTTAAACATTGATCAGAGCCAATCTTAAAATGATTAAACAAACGCCTGTTTGAGACTCCTCAGTGCACACAAACACATAACTTGAGAAATAAATACAAACAGATGTTATTTAAAACCACCAAGATTATGTTCTCTTGTTAAGAAATGTATTCTCATAATTGATGCGGTAAGCATAATTACGTCTAAACTGACGCCGTTTTGCATTTCTATAGGTTGTAGATACGAGCATGGTTTTATTTACTATCACGTTTAATCGTGTTTTATGCCGTTTGCCAAGACTTGATAAGTCGCTCGTAAAACACAGGAGGTATGGAAACTAAGAACACCATATGTGGTCATGGGCGGCGCCAGGATTATTTTGCTGCAGTAGCTTAGCAGTTGCTATATGACAGCACGGCGTTGCTCGTTAATTTTCTAAATAAATAAACAAACAATACCAGTGGGCCAAGCATGAGGCTGTTCATATTGTAGCGTTCACCGCTATTCAAGATCAGAGATCACTCGAGCCTTCAATGTCGAAAACGTTCTCTTTATTTTCTGGTATTGATGGCCACAGCCACGCCTTACAGAACCAATCAATAGTATAACACTCATTATGACTTTTCCCCACACTCGAACACAACTCCTACCGTCTCGTACTCCCTCCACACACACACCGAAAACACACACACAAACACACCCACACACCCACACACACACACACACACACACACACACACACACACACACACACACACACACACACACACACACACAAACACTACACACACCACACACACATCACACCTGGAAGGGCGGGTCTCTCCATAACTCCCACCAACAAGATTGCCTAAATAACTTTACAAATGTACTAACTGTGCACCATCTGATAATGATATGGCACACCATCGGCATGTTTTGGTGCAGAATGGCAACGAGGACTATTTTATTCCCGGGCTGATTTTTAGTCCCACCGGCAGTCCCGTCCACTGACGTAGCTAATATGTAGGTGCTGAATAACCATGATATATCTATTTTATTCTGTTGCTTTCCCCCCAAAAAATGTTTTTCTATAATTAATAAAGTGAAGTACATGTTATTGTTCAGGTAATGTTATATAAGCCGTGAGGTTTGCGTATTTATAAACCAAAGAGTAACTCTAAATAGTAAATTTTGTCGATACTGCTTATTCCGCAAGGTACACCTGGCCTCCTATTGGTTAGCTGTGATTTTGACAGGGTTGTTTGCCAAAATCCGTAGCGGCCACAGA
>NW_011370640.1:3094-14949 GCF_000735185.1 Notothenia coriiceps
AAATGTGAACAGTATGTTTTTTAACAGTTGATTACCCTGAACTTTAAGTATAATTCAACTGAAAAAACAATAATAATAAAAAATAACAATAATAATCGTTTTATTTCGATTACGTTGTTTTCGTAATCGTTGCAAGCCAAAATCGTAATCGAGATTAAAATACGATTAATTGCACAGCCCTAACACACTGTGGTTCTTACAATCTAAATATGCACCTAAACAAATGGTTACATGAGGTGTAAACAATAAAAAAAATATATATATCTTTAATTTCCATGAATGCTTGAACCCTTAAAAGCAACACTTTAAAAGGCTTAAGAAAATCATCAGTCTAAAATGTTCACTAAAATATAAAATAAAGAAATACTACAGGACAGGAAAAAGAAGCCAGTCGTCTAATCCCGGGCTAAACTCCGGCTTTAACTCTGAGATTAGTTAACTGAAAAGACGTTTGCAAACACTTCTCCGTGCAAAATGACAAGACTGCAGACTTGAGTTGAACTGAGCGAGCATTTTAAAGACTGGTACAAACCTTTAATGCAATTTTGATTCTCTTAATCTTTTTGACCTTTTCAATTGGCTTTTTGTCGTTAACAAAGTGTAAAAAAAATAGAAGCAGATTAGGACAAAACAAAAGCATTAGAGTTTTTACAGCTGGAAAGATCACTGAACTCACACAACAGGCAGGTTACTTAGCATAACAGTGCAGAGAAATGATTGAAAAAAGACAAATAGGCGGATAAAGTCCTCCTAAAGTAAATAAAAAAGACATTTCAACAAAGCTTTTTCTGCATGCAAAGAGGCAAGGAGGGTGTGTGAGGTACGGTGGAGTCACTTACCGGATTTAAAGTGTTACACTGATCTATAGGATTCTTGTAATCCGTCTTGAGCTCATCAAATGCTATTATCTGGAGCGGGAGAAAGACAATCACAATGTAAGAAATCACAAACGGCGGCTCAATGCAAATGTACATTTTAAAACACAGTTAAGGGAAGGTGGATTTTAGGGTTAAGGGATGTTGGATTTGATAGTTAAGGGTCGTAATGTCAAATAACACAGTTAAGGGAAGGTGGATTTTAATTTAGAGGTCATGTCCTAAAAAAAGAGTTAAGGGACGTTGGATATAACAGTTAAGGGATTTTGGATTTAACATCGGAGGGTCATTTTGTCCTATAATACAGCTAAGGGATGTTGATTTTACACTTAAGGGATTTTGGATCTAAAATACAGTTAAGGGAGGGTGGATTTTATAGTTAAGGGCCGTTATGTCATACAAAACAGTTAAGGGACATTGGATACAACAGTTAAGGGATTTTGGATTTAACATCGGAGGGTCATTATGACCTATAAAACAGTTAAGGTAGGTAGGATTTTACAGTTAAGGGATTTTGGATTTGACATCTGAGGGTTGTTACGTTTTATAATATATTTGTGGGGTGTTGGATTTTATAGTTAAGGGTCATTAATAAAACAGTTAAGGGATGTTGGATTTAACATCAGAGGGGTATTATGTCCTCAAATACAGTTAAGGGATGTTGGATTCTACAGTTAAGGGATTTCAGGGTCATTATGTCCGAGAAAACAATTAAGGGTTGGATTTTAACGTAAAGGGACGTTGGATTTCTCACCTAAGGGTCGTTCTATTATAAGGTGTAGGGACGTCACAAGAAACAATAATTCGATAGCAAGTCGATGCTTAAATTCACAAACCGCGTTGGTACCTCTGGTCCTGGGAGCTTATAGTTTGATAGCAAGGCTTTAAAAAAATGATAGGAGAGAGTAAACTCACCTGTTAACATTATAATGCTATATTGTTAAAATATATAAAAGTAAAATTGACAGAAGTGCGATTGACTTGCATTATGCTGCGTTCAAGTATTACTCCATAAAGCTACGTGAGCTACAATGTTAGCCACGGTCTGAATGAAGCGTATTAAAAGCTGTCGTCCTGCAACCAGACTTTTTACTATTCTTAAATCATTATCCCGTTATCTGGCATCCTTTTCGACCCACTTTTGCAATTAAATCCCATCTGAAATCAGCTTAATTTGCCGCTGAGTAACAGCAGCAAAATTCAAGAACACAATAATTGTGAGTTTCGAAGGCAAATAAGCACCATACTTAATTAGAAACCCAATCTGCTCTAGATATTTTACATTTAGAAATATGGCAGATCGCCCAAGATGAAGTCAACTCCATGATTGTTACAAACTACATATCCCCAGATTACTTATTTAAAAAAAATCACTTTACAACGAAGTTAAAAGAGTTTCTGTACCCGTAGAGATAGTAGAAGAAGGACAGCAGGTAGAAAGCCAGTTTGCACCAGCCTTCTTTTTGACAGAAGGCCAGGATGTCAGCGTTCATGATGGTGGTCGGGTCGTAGAGCCCCGGACTGCTCATCACCGGTCTGCTCATATACCTGCAGCACGGGGACACAAAGACAGATCATTGTCAGCCAGCTGCAAGGCATTAT
Organism: Notothenia coriiceps; assembly: GCF_000735185.1. NCBI lineage: Eukaryota > Metazoa > Chordata > Actinopteri > Perciformes > Nototheniidae > Notothenia > Notothenia coriiceps. Next base: position 5,572 of record NW_011370640.1, read on the forward strand.
GGGAGTTGTAGTCTTTAGCTTCTCCCAGTTAAGATTCCTGCAGTATCCATGGTTCAGGAGATTTTGAACAAATCAGTATTCCCTGCACGCTGTTACGGCTAACGATTATTTTTAGTATCGCTTTAATCTGCTGATCATTTTCTAGATTAATCGTTTGGTTTTATTTATTCTCGTTTGGTTTTTATTTATTCTCGTTGTGTAAAGTGTCAGAAAATACTGAAAAATGTCCATCGCTGTAACTCAGAGTCCAAGGTGACGTCTTCAGATGTGTTGTTGTCAGTCCAAATCCCAGAGATATTACTTTCATTTGATATTAAATCGAGAAAAGCAGAACTTAAAACTTGATGTGAATTATCCTAAAATGACATAATTCAAAAAGATAACATGATATACCTCCTCGAATCTGACTATTCTGTACTTTGTCCTGCACACTAAATGGCTCATGGTGTATTAATAGATGAAGCATTCTAACTGGTTATTTATTTATGAGCGTTACCCACCTCCAGACATGATAGGCGAACAGCGGCAGGTTGAGAGAGAGCGTGAGCCACTCGGCCGCGCAGAAGAACATCACGCAGAAGAAGAAATGGATGAGATACTCTGGGAGAACCAGCTTAAAAACAGAGCAAAAATAAAAACAACATGTTAAAAATACACAAGCATTAACCGTTCTTATAATCCTGCATACTCGTTTACTGCCAGATCAAATCTTTAAATTGCCTCACTAAAGACTTAATCATTCATTGAAGTTACAGAGATAATGAGGCCTCTTTACAAAGAGCTATTTAAGAACTGCAGTCAGCTCCACAGAGAGCCAGAGACAGGAGGAGTGAAATATGAATGAGCTGCTTTATTTAACAATGCGATATGTTATTAAGCCTCCTGTCGCACTCTCATGCCCCTCTGCTGCAGGTTAAATATGTAAACAGTGCTTCATCATGCACCCATCTGACATACTGCGTAACACAGTTAACAGGGAGGGAAATGAAGGCCTGCCTGCCACCTGCAAAATGAGATTGATTTTAACACTAACGTGAGGAGAAAAGACCCCACTTGGCTGGCTATCATCTCCCGCAGTGAGGAGTATCATTACCTCTGCTTAATGTGGGACAACATGTAATGTGTGACTGCAGCCAGGTCGCTTTTAGCACTAGGGATGCACGATATACTGTATGTTGAGTAAATGCGTTATTAGATATAATTCAGATGGAGAGATGATAACTAATACATATTCTTTTCTGTTTCAGAGGAAGATAGGGCTGCACGATATTGCACCAATCCTTCCTGATTTGGTCGATCCTTTTGTAGCCACTTTTCTTTTTGAAACCAAATGTTACTTTTCTGCATGTTTCTCCTATTCGTTAATGAAGGATTGTGATTGTTAGATGTGGATAACGCTTGCTTGTCTCACACCAGCAACAAACTGTATCCAAGAGGCTTACGATTAGAGTACATTATTGTGTAAACTTGTCATCAAAATGGTTATCCTTTTGTATCAAGCAGGAAGGGAGTTGTGGAATGATGCATTTTTGTTAATTTGCCTTATTTGACATTGAAAATATTAGTTGTCTTGTCTGTAGCAAACATGTAAATATTAGACATCGTGCATCCTGCTTTATCACTGACTTATAATTGTGATAAATAAAGCGAGTTACTCGTGGAATGAAAAAATCTAGGAGGTTGTTGCAGGTGGATAAAAAAGGCTTATTTCCCACCCTGGTTAAATGTCATGGCTCATCAAATCTGACCACAGATCAAAAGGGGAAACCCATCAAAGACTTGTTCTGCAGAATGTTTGCACTTTTTTTGTATGCAGTGACGGCAGAGCGTCCTGACAAACACACTGTAAACAGGACCATGCTGAGAGCAGTGAGGATGCAGCAGCAGCCGCTCACTGTGGTGGGGGGGGGGCAGATGGAGGCACCACATGGAAGCCATGCATTCAAAAAGTGCAGAGGGCGGAGGGGGGCAGTCCACAGATGGAAAGGTGAGGGAAAGGTGCAGGAAAGGGAGGAGTGGAAATCCTGCACTGTGCTGCCAAATCCCAAACAAGAGCAGAAACACGTCAGCTCACACCCTCCTCACACAAAAAGACAAACACTGCAGAAAGAACTGAGGATTAGAGACGGAGGAATGTATGTTTAAAACTAAAATCTCTCCTCCTACTCCTGAAATCACTAACCAATCAGCTGCTGCTAAATATTGCTGTGTGTTGGGATTCTGCCGCCATCTGCTCAGAACCGCAGGCGACGAGGCTGGAGCCAAAACTAGGGCTGCACCGAATGTCTTTATTTTTATTACTTATTTTTCACACTCGAAGCTCGAGGTTTGCCAACGAAGCTGCTCACGTCTGTCGTAGTATTAATGATTGGCCTCATCCTGAAAAAAACACCTACATTTTAAATCAATTTGATGAATCCGATTAGATTTGATTATACGAACTTTCTTTATGAACCGTACTCATTAGTGCACGGTTCTTTATGTACGGTAAGCGGGAGGGCAAAAGCTTTTTAGAACGCAGTGAAAACGCTTTTTTTTAATAGGCTAGAAGCAACAAATAATTTAAGTCCAATATCTATAAAAAAAACAAGACCGATATTTAAATAAATCCAATTTAAGAATATCAAATTAGGCACAAAATTGCTGAACTTGTATTAAAATGTATTAAACACTGTCACTGGGTGTTTCTCAATGTCGAGGAAGGATGCTCCAGAGCCACTATTTCAAGCATACTACGTCATCGAGTGCCGCCGAAGGACTGTTCCAATGTCCAGCATACTTGGAATTCTACCGAGGCCGGCGTCCTTCGTAGCGAGACATTTCGATGCTGCACATGTGTAGACTCCGGTCTTAAAATCCCCACAATGCTTTGCGCACGGACCAATTTCCCCAAATCTGTGGCGGAAAATGTAAGGCGGGGCCTCTCATATGACGCACACCTGCACACTTGCTAGCCTGTTCCACTCTTCNAGAAATCACAAACGGCGGCTCAATGCAAATGTACATTTTAAAACACAGTTAAGGGAAGGTGGATTTTAGGGTTAAGGGATGTTGGATTTTTGATAGTTAAGGGTCGTAATGTCAAATAACACAGTTAAGGGAAGGTGGATATTAATTTAAATTTGAATTGATTCGGTAAGATGGGAGAATTATAGTATGTTCAAGGGCTGGCAAATGCATCAGTTTTCAGGCTGTACAAGTAACTATTTTATCACCGAATGCAAATGTTATATTTGACCTGTCACTCAATAGATGACCATTGTTTGTTTTTGTGTCTTGTGGGATGCATATCTAAAAGCAACTTGCATATTTTACCAGAATTTCTCTGGTACATGATGCAAATGTTGTGCCCTTACAATATCATAATACGAGACTGGATATCTTCTTAGTTTTGGGATATTCTACTATGGTATACGTGGAATCTTTTGCAGGTTTTAAAGGCGTCATAAGTGTGTATCATCAATATGTCACTTTGTTATTGTAATGCCACATCTTTTACTAAGAGCAGTAACTTCATATGCAACATTCATACTATAGATATGTTTTTTTTTTCTCCAATTGGTCTGCAAATAATGGTTATTTTTACTGTGAAATTATCTGTAATGTTCCCCTCCAATGAATCAATCATTTTCTATTTTACTAAATGGAAGAAAATTGTGAAAAACGGCCATTATAAATTCCAAGAAGCAAAGAAGCTTGCTAATTGTAACTTTTGTCCGACAAAAATGGTCACAAACAATTGATAAATAAAGCAGCAAATCCTGTAAAATGCCAGGATGAAATCAAATAATTATTGAAAAATATTTTAGATATATGTTTGCACTATACGACAAAATATTTTAGCGTTACCCCTCATAGCAATGTAGGACAGATGGCATCATATTGGCCAAATATTCTCGTTGTTTACAACTGAAACCTACTGTAACAACATCGTAATGACGTGATATTTAATAATATGTTCACATCCACAGTCCATGTAATTTTCTTTATTCTAAATGACACATAATTCATGTTTATTTACACCAACAAACTATATTTATATGGTAAACATGTGTTACGTTAACAATGCAACTTTTTGAGTAATGATCAACTAAAGTAAAAGCAGAAGTGGAAGAAGTACTCGGAGCTTGAATTTAAGTAAAAGTGGAAGTACCAGAGTGTAGGAAAACTACAGTATGTTATAAGTGAAAGTCCTGCATGTTACTCAAGTAAAAGTACAAAAGCATCAAAAATATACTTAGACTACTTGATTATAATTATTGATGCATTCAACATTACATGCATTCAAGTGTTATCAAAGGTGCAGCTAGTTTTAATAATTTTTTACTGCAGGGTAGCTTGTGAATTTACTGCAGGTGTAACTAAAGTCTGATTTAAGTGTTGTTTATATTCCATAGTAACTGATTTACCTCAAGTGAGTAAATGTACTCAAGAACATTTATTCAAATACCCACCACTGAGTAAAGTTTACAATCTGCACTGATTATATTGACATTGTGAAAGTAAAATAAACAATAACAAAACAAGAAACTGTGACATGTCGTGGAAAAAGACAGAATCTCTGGTGATTGACAGCACCATCACAGTTTGACGTTACTGTTAGCTAAGCATGCTAACAAGCTATCAGATAATAATATCTAATCTATAATCATTTAACAGGCATGATACATGATTAGACATGTGTTATTTAATAAGAACTACGGTTAATAACACATTAATAGTAGAAGAGGGTTACGTTAAAACGATTAAATCGTTTTTAGTTGATTTTTTTTCTACTGCTAGCTAACGTTAGCTCCTAGCCCAACGGCTGACTGTAATAATGCCATTCATTCTAGAACTGTTGACGTGACGTATTTTTCTAAGCGCGGCAGTTGCTATGGACCTAACGTCCGATCCAGACGTTAAAACGGTTAAAAACGTCCCGGGGACAATGCCCCAAAGACGGCCTGGCATACACGTTAGCCCCGGTCTTCAATCGCCGTTCCTGGCTCTTTTTTTAATCAGTGCCAGGGGCCGAAAGTCTTTATCTCACAGTGGCCCCAAACGTGTACTCACATGCCAGATAGCGAAGAAGATAAGAGCCGCTGTGAGCAGCAGAGCCAGCATGTAACAGAAGGCCGCGAATGTGAACGCCATTTTTCCTCCGGTTCTGTGGGTCGGGTCCTGGCTCGATCCGTGGCGGTGATGCAGAGGCAGGCAGTCGGTCACCGGGCTGAGATTGTGTCGGTTGGTCTTCTTCTACAGTCAGTAGTTAGCTAGCTGGTAGCAATACTGCCATCTTCTGGAGTAATGTATGTGCTTCTGGGCATATTCTCCTACTCCAACTCCAACGTTACTGAAATTGCCTGTGGTGGGTGGTTCCTAACACATATAATATAGAAGAACATCGTTGCCCTAACAACGCCACCCAGCTGTAAAATCACTGTAAGCTAAGGCCTGTCATGGTTAATTGTTCCCATGATTGCTTGTTTTATATTTTATATTTTCACTTTCAGGTCAATGACGAACCTGATAGAGGAACATGTTCACACAAGTCTAAAAAAAAAAACAGAGGGGTAAACATCACTGTCATTTTATTTGTACAACAGGACAATAGACACTTCATAAAGTATGGAAAATACAAATATGTCAAGTTTCACTGATGCCATGAGGCAGCTGGTAAAATGATACATCTCAGGTGTGTTTTATTACAAAAGGAAAGAAAAATAAGTACGCATTTCATCAGAGAAGACACCCAGAGCTGAACAACACTTTGGAAATTTCACCACAGAGGAGGGAAGCCAGCTATAGATCCACAGGAAAAAACCAAGAACAAAACCAAAAAGACCATTAATTAAAAAATGTATTTAAATGTGATTTAATTAAGTCTACTTCAACCCATTTCTGTGAAAATATGCTCGTAAATATTCCAAGAACAGCTGAGACCAGATGTTTGAGATGCAGGTGTTCCCCCCTTTTTTTTAGGAATTGATATGCAAATAAATTCAGTCTAATAAAATGATCATAATCATTTAAATTGCATGTAACAGAGCAGCATGTATGAGTGACATTTCTTTCAAGCCTTTCTAACCCTTTCACATTAAAAGCATGCACCTCTTTTACAGTAGCTCTCCACATTTCAAAGAGTTTCGTTAACAGCAGAAAAGGTTTCTATATTCACATTGAAATCAGCAGATTGCACATTTCAAATAAAATATAAAGGGGTTTGCAGGTCGTAGTGTTATAAAACTTTCTCTTCCTTTAAGGATGTTGTATAACTTCAGCTCGACTACAGAAACTAACTGTCTGCTACAGCAGCAAGATACTAACTCTAATGACTGACTAATCTAAGCTTTGATGGCATCAGTAAACAGCAGATAAAATAACAGCTACACTCCATTGTTCCCGATGGATTACCAGGTCAAATATTACACGTCAATAGATAATTCACATGAAGGTTTGTGTGATTGTGCGTACATATCATTAAGTCAAATCTCTATCGAAATTATCCCAACAAAGCTTTTCCCATAACTTTCTACTTATCCCTTCCAAAACATATTATAGCATATATAGTTTTTGGCCTTTTTAAATTGACGTATTTAGGACGACACCTAAAATTAAGGAAAGGCCTTGTTATGGTCGACTTAGCAGTATCACTGTAATTGATGTACATTTGTGCTAATTATTGTCTGTATACATCTTGATAACGGAAGTTTCTCTCACATAAAACCACCAGAAATATACAGTTGTGTTAAATAAATGTCATGTCGCTTCAACTATCTGGGTTTAGTCTTCCTGCTGTTAATAGAAGCATTTAAGTGTGTTTAAAATGCTGCTTCACAGGAAAAACTGACATACAATAGTCCAAAACATCAAATACAGTCCATAAATGTTTGGAAAGTGACACGATTTATTTTGCTTTTAATCCAGCACATTCACTTTGAAATGTGTTCAAGCTAGAAAATAAAAAAAGGTAATTTCAGTCTTTGTTTATTTAGCTAATTTGTTGGTTTCTGTGTCATTTCACAGATTGTTTTATCGTTCTTTAATGCTTCAACACTAGAGGAGCTTTTGCATGAGTCTTTTAGGAGTTTAAGCAATCTTGTAATTCAATGTAGTCAACCATTAGTCAACAAAATCGTTAAATACGAATGTACTGCTTCTGTAAAAATAGAAAAGAGACAGGACTGTAAATATTAGATTTTGGCGCAGAATAGGAGCTGCTGGGTACATTCAGAAACAGAAATATCAGCCGTCACAAAGCTTTATTGGTCAAACCCTGTTGGAAAATGTAAATTTCCCCGATGCCGTCCTTTACCTCCAATATCTAAATATGAAGGAGTCACAGCCGCCATCTTTGTCAACGCTGTGCTAAGAGATCAAAATCACATCAGGATGAGAAACAACATTCAGAAACACTAACAACGGCAATAACTATGATGCACAATATTAGCTAACAATCTGTGTGTGTGTGTGTGTGTGTGTGTCAGAGACAGAGGTTTGTTGTGTGTATACATTGTTCAATCTGGAATGCTTTAGTGGAAATGTTGTTTTTTTTAGGAGTGAGAAATATGCAGGTCAAAGGCAGATTACAGCTTTACCCATAATGCATCATGTTTTCTCTCTAAACAGAAGATCTGCAGTGTGATGAGCACCACGCGATAACACAGAAGGAGGTACAACACATAGCACACACGTTTTAGGAATGCTCTTAGAGTTATGGGACAGTTTTAGGGGGGNNNNGGGGGGGGGGGGATTTTTAAAAATCAATTAACCTGCAGATTATTCTGTAGATTAAGTCGATTAATGTTGAGTGTATAAAATGTCAGAAAAATGTCCACCCCAGTTTCTCAAAGTCTGAGGTGATGTTTTGTTTTTTAATTTAATGATATAAAAATGAGAAAAGCAGCAAATCTCCATGTTTGAGAGGTTGTCTGTTACTCCACGAATAATCGGTTATTAGTCGACTAATTGTTGCAGCTTTATACATTTTGTTACAATTGAAATGCCCTTCAATCAATACTGAAGGTGAGACCGACTTAAAACTCTATGATCTTCTCGCAGGAAGTGTGTTTGTTACATTATAGAAAGTGTCTGCTATACGTTTAAATAACCCTAAATACACCAGAAAAAGAAAAAGAATCCAAAAGTAAGTTAGAGAAACGCTGTGAGTAAACGACTGGAAGAAAGTAAATCTGTTGTTATAATGCCTTTCTCCTGAATGTCATGCCAATAAGGGCGGATGATAGAGATTCATTTCAGATCTTTTAGGAGCTATTGGAGTGTTCATTTAATACAGACACATAACTGGCACATAGAGAGATTGTATGAAAAGCGAAGCAGACCTGCGTCAAATAGTGTTTTCAGTTTGAGGGGATTAGTTAGAGTCAAACTGAATTGTAGTGTGCCGTAAACTGTAAAACTGAAGGTATTTGCAAACAGTATTTGAATCAGGTCTGGAGCAGAGGAGGAGACGTTAACTGTTTTCTCCTCCAGAGGTTGTGCGTCATCTTCACATCCACGAACACCGGTGAGAGGAGTTTAGCCGAAGAAGCCGAGTTTCTCTCTGAGCCATTCCTCCGTCAGGTCCTCTGTGTTCCTGATCTCAAACACCTGGGGCAAAAAACATTATAAAATGTATTTAACACAATAAGGGCGAAGTAGGAATGTGTATCAGGGTCATTATAGGATAGATCTAAAAGAAAAACACTTTTTAAATGTATGAGAAAAACACTTCATTGTATGACATTAAAGTCAGAAATGTACAAGAAATAACAGGACTTTTCTCTGAGCTTGTCAAATCATACATTTCAAATATTATCTGGGATAAAAGTGGTAAAAAGAAATCACATTTATGACAAAAAAATAACATTTGATTAAATTCAAGTTAACATATTCAAGGGGAAGTATCATTTCCCCTGAGATTAGAAAGTAATACATTTTAAATATTCCCTGGGATTTAAAGGTCCCATGTCATGCTTTTCTGGTTATTACCCGTCCCCTTGTGTGTTATGAAGGTTTTTATGCATGTAAACGGTCTGCAGAGTCAAAACCCTCAAAGTACACCCTGTAAGTAAAACTCTAACACAGAAAAGACCTCCCCAAAACGCCTCGTTGGTGAAACGTCACTGTCCATTGATTCTTCCGGGTACCTCGTGATGGCATGCGTTTCCCGGAACCAAATGGACCAATCCGTGGAGCCGTTACGTTACGTCCGCGGAGCCGTTACGTTAAGCCCCCGCTGATTGGTCCAAATTGACCAATCCACGGACTTCCTCACACACACACTCAGTGCAGGCAGCTCTGCTGATCTCTCCTCCCTGGCTGCAGGCTGATAACAGACAGTTGGGATCGCGGCAAAATTTTCTCTGCAGACCCATTCTCACAGCAGACCCATTC
>NW_011370640.1:14969-21372 GCF_000735185.1 Notothenia coriiceps
TAAAGTACAAGTACCTCCAAATTGTACTTAAGTACAGTACTTGAGTAAATGTACTTAGTTACTTAACACCAGTGAAAGAAACATAAAATAATCGTATGTTTTTTTTAAATGTATTTTTTACTTTTGAAACATTTTTATAACATAATTGTCCAACTATAATTGTTTTACTTGAATTTAATGTATTTAATTTGTTGGGGTGTGTACATCATAGACATATTTTTTTATATGTATGGTGTACAGCAGCGCTATCTATACGGCGCTGGTGTACAGTACATTATCTACGTGTGCTCGGGAACGCGCCCGGCCATCAGAATACTTCATCACCGTGTACGCGCTTCCTGCTCCAGAGTTGTAGTTGTGAGAGCAGAGCTGACGTTAGCTTGTAGTTTTCTGCCTCGGGAGGCTAAATTAGCAGGCTAACTGAGTCCCAACAGCTGCACTAATCCTCCCTGTTTACCCACACAGCACCTGAGAGGAGTCCATCTTCTGAGAGGTAACATTAAATATCAGTTTTTACTCTCTTTTAACACCGAGGAGCTAACATAACACACAAGCTAACAGCTAGCTGCTAACAGCTAATAGCCAACTATCTGTTAACTGGATCATTTAAAAACATGCAACTAAAGTCAGTCTGTGTAGCTTCTCATAATGATATTTAAGTTGAGTGAATGTATTTCGGCTGTGTCCAAATGTGTTTATTTGGTCAGCAGGCGGGGATGGAAACACTTAGTCAGCCTGAGACCAGCCCTGCTGACAGCTTTGAAACTCCCCAAAACACAACGCACTTGGATTATAAATGTTTTTTTTAGAAATATGCTTATAAATCTTAATGTTGTGGCATATGATTGTTTTATTTACTACTTGTGTTTGGTATTGTGTTCTTATTGGCTGTCTAATTGTTATTCTTTCATGTTTTAGTTTTGTTCATATTTGGGTTTTTTGGTGCTTAATTTAATTAAGGCATCTTTGAAAATAAGGCCCCAACATTTAATGTGTTTAGGCAGCTAAGAAATAGCTTCACATCAAAAGTGCTAAGTCTAAGTATTATCTTTCAGTTACCACAAAGAACCTGAATAATTCTAGAACATTTTGGAAAGCCATAAAATCGATATCCACCGGTGAAATCCGTAATGAGCTACCTCCTGGCCTTACCACAGCATCTGGCATTATATCGGACAGGGCCACTATGTTAAATTGTTTTAATGAGCATTTTGTGTCCTGTGGCTCTCTGTTTGATTCTGTTACTAACTCTGTTACTGCGAGCACCACAGTCTGTGACTCTGAACAATGTGGTCTGGAAAACCCTTTCAGTTGTTCTCCTTTTTCTATTGAAGCCGTTCATGAAGCCTTAACCAATTTAGATCCTAAAAAAACGGCTGGTCCGGACAACGTAGAACCTTTCTTTTGAAAGATAGCTCCAGATTTTATTGCACCACCTCTTACTTCTCTTTTTAACCTCTCCCTCAGCACAAATGCAAAACCAAAAGTATGGAAATCAGCTTATGTCTTGCCTTTACTAAAAGAAGGGGAGGCTACTTTATTAAATGAGTATAGGCCCATCTCTAAATTATCAGTTCTGGCCAAGGTTCTTGAACGCCTAGTGAGTGAGCAGGGAAAGGTGTTTTTAAGTAACAATGACATCCTATGTAAACATCAGTCAGGTTTCAGAAAGCAACATGGCACCATCACTGCCACAATGAAAGTGGTAAATGATATTGCTAATATCTTAGACAAAAAGCAGAGTTGTGCAGCTCTGTTTATTGATCTTTCCAAAGCGTTCGATACCGTCGATCATCATACCTTGAAGCAGAGGTTGGTCAGTATTGGCATATCCAGCCATGCAGTGGGGTGGTTTGTGAACTACCTCTCTGAAAGGTCCCAATGTGTTCACTTTGATGGGCTGTCTTCTGAGTGGTTAAACATTACTAATGGTGTTCCTCAAGGTTCTGTTTTTGGTCCACTTTTATTCTCCATCTATATCAACAGCTTAGGTCGAAATGTGGATGAAGCAACTTTTACATTTTTATGCGGACGATACCGTGATGTATTGTGCAGGTCCCTCCATTAAGGAGGCTGTTGTTAAATTACAGGCTGTTTTTAACATTATTCAGACTCAGCTCTCTGAACTAAAGCTTCTTTTAAATGTTGATAAAACCAAGGTAATGCTATTTTCAAAATCCAAAAAGACACCGGAGACCGCTTTGATATTGTTACTATGCAAGGAAAAGTACTCAAAGTGGTTGTCTGTTATAAATACCTTGGTATCTGGCTTGATGATTGCCTAGACAACCACTTTGAGTACTTTTCCTTGCATAGTAACAATATCAAAGCGGTCTCCGGTGTCTTNAGCTTTCAATGCAGATTATTGACCTGAAGTTTAAAAGAGAGGCAATCATCAAGCCAGATACCAAGGTATTTATAACAGACAACCAGTTCAATTACTTTTCCTTGCATAGTAACAATATCCAAAGTGGTCTCTGTTGTCTTTTTAGCTTTTGAAAAGAGCATTACCTTGGTTTTATCAACATTTAAAAGAAGCTTAAGCTCAGCGAGCTGAGTCTGAATAATGTTAAAAACAGCCTGTAATTTAACACCAGCCTCCTTAATGGAGGGACCTGCACAATACATCACGGTATCGTCCGCATAAAAATGTAAAGTTGCTTCATCCACATTTTGACCTNCTCGCTTGAGACCAGGAAAATGCTAGTCTCTGTGACCTTTTTACCTGTGCTGGACTATGGGGATCTGACCTATATGATATCCATTACCTGCTCAAGTTAGATGCCGCCTATCACAGTGCGCTGAGATTTGTTATTAACTGTAAAGCACTTACTCATCACTGTACCCTGCATGCCAGGGCAGGTTTGCCTTCACTAACTGCACGGAGGCTCAGTCATTGGTACATGTTTATCTATAAAGCCATGTTGGGTAAACTACCAACTTACATCTGCTCTTTGATCTCACAGAGAGTGGCAAGTAGCTATTGCCTGAGATCCCAGGATGTGTTTTTTAGTACATGTGCCAAGTGCTAGGAGTGTCTTGGGTACAAAAACTTTTATGTGCGCTGCTCCTCTAGCTTGGAACACTATGCAACATTTTTTGAAACTGAGCATTTTGGTTCCCCTGCATCATTTTAAAGCTTGGATGGATGAAATGTTATTTGATACCTGTCATTGTGAATAAGTTTGTAATTTGTACCCCTGTAATTCTGTTGTATGATGTTCTTTTTCTTTTCTGTTGTTTTTATGTGTAACCAATGTGCTGCAGGTCTATGGGATTAGTTATGTATCATAAAGATAAAGCAACACTTTCTCAGAATAATAGACCTGCAGCACATTGGTTACACATAAAAACAACAGAAAAGAAAAAGAACNTAAATTAATGCCATTTGCAGGGGCTTTTATAAACATGCTTCTGATCCAGGTGGGAACAGCATTAAACATCCATACCATGGCATTGGGAGCTTAAAATGTTTTTTTTTTAAAAATGCATATCTACACTGTGTTTAGTGGTTTGAATGTAGGTCACCCTGGCTCTCATGCTTCCTGTTATCATGTGGCATTGTATGCAAAATGTTGAAGTGTTCGGCCTGGTATTGAATTCTACTGTCAACAGGGTTTAGTCGAAACATAACCTCTTATAGCTAAGAGCAGACTGCAGATGAAAACCAGTCATGCTAGAATGTCCTGCCATCTTTGCATTGCACTGGATATTTCAGGACGTGATAAAAATACCCCTGGGACCAGCTGCTGGTGGGATATTACAAGCTGTTAATTTCAACAGCAATACACTGAAATAGGGATGTGTAAAGAGGATTATACAAACAATAATCTTGTAATGTCTGAGCTGGATGAACTTTGGTATTCGAGCATGAGAAGGGCAATAAAATGAGCCAGCTAACAGTGCCAGAGGATATGAAAAACCACACTGAAAAGCAGAGGTGGGAGAAGGACTAAGATCTTGTACTCTGAGTAGAAGTGGAAATACTCAGATCTTGAGTAAGAGAAGAAGTACCAGAGCGTAGGAATACTCTGTTACAGTAAAAATCCTGCATTCAAAATGTTACTGAAGTAAAAGTATAAAAGTATTACTATCAAAATATACTTAAAGTACCAAAAGTAAAAGTAGTCATAGTGCAGATTGGTCCATTTCAGAATAATATATATGATATGTTTTATAATGATTGATCATTAAAGTGTTATCAAAGCTGGTAAAGGTGATGACTTTGTATACTGCAGGGTAGCTTGTGAATTTACTCCAGGTGGAACTAAAGTCTGATATTTCACATCATTCATCCAAATCTGTGAAGTAACTAAAGGTTCAAGAGAAATGTAGTGGAGTAAAAGTACACTATTTACCTCTGTATAGAAGTGGGGTAGAAGAACAAAGTAGCATACATTGGAAATACTTAAGTAAAGTATCTCAAAATTGTACAGTACTTGAGTAAATGTACCACCTCTGACAATGAGCCAGCTAACAGTGCCACAGGATATGAAAACCACACTGAAAAGTACTGAAGAGTGTGACCGAAACCGGTTTCAGTTTTAATGCCAAACCAAATAAAGTGGCAAAACATTAGCCCAACTAGCTTGGTTGTTTGCTCAACATGGATAGTAACTAGCTAGTTGTTATGGAGGGGGACGTGGAGCCGCTAAGCAAGTCCGGAATGTACTTTCTTTGGAAGTACAAACAGAAAAACTGACTGGTTGAGTTTGGCTTACTTTTTGAGACTTTAACTTACCCACGGTGATATACTCTCTTTTCACTCCCGTTTTTTGTTCCAACGTCGCCAACTGGTCTGTCACAAAGTTCTTCTCATGGAGCAGAGTCACGAAGCGCTCCTTAAACTGACTCATTTTCGGGCTTTTTCCTGACACAAACAGCACAGACACACAGCAAATGTTATACGAGTCGATGGTTGATTTGTGATAGAAAACGAGGGGTTATTCTACCAACCTTGGGTGGGTTAATTGCCCGAAAACTTGCCGCTGGATGGCTGGCTGCTGACTGCTGAGTTGCGGTTGCTGAGGGGGAGGAGTCTGACTGACGCCCGCTGACCAATCACAGAGTTCTGCTGAGTTTGGCTGCAGCAGGTGACTAAACAACGGTTTACTGTGTGCTAGAAACGGGCTCACAATATATGAACAATAATTAAAACATTGTGGTAGCACTGTTAAAAACATTATTAATGAATATTTAATCTGATATGTGAAACTAAATGTTTCCTTTATTTATTGTATGTTTTATTTGTAATACTTTGTATCTCTACCCCTGATTTCAACTTGTTTGTGGGTCATTCCAATCAACATTTTTATATGGGGGACATGAAATGTTCTCCAATTCGCATGTTCTTGAATAAATAAAGGAAAAAAGGAAAAGGTTTGATGAGACTAGAGGCCCATTTCTGCCATATAGAGAGGGAAAAGACACATCCTGTAAGTCAGTACACTAAGTAACTTTCTCCCATTTCTGATTTGGCCTCCCTACATTATGGATGCCCATACGTATTTCTGCCACAGAGGAAAATAAGAGGATGCAATCGGAGAAACTACTCAAAATGATGATTTGGCACTTCAAAAATAATGAGAAATGTTGTCAATATTTGACTTAGTTATTCATTATTTTTGAATGGAAGACTATTTCCGTCACTGAGACTAAAACAAAAGAGGATCTTTAAGTCATTTTTATAAGTCCTAACTATTTCCAAATAATGACTTAGTACCTAAAAAAATAATGACATACTAAGTCAAAATAGTGTCAGAAATATTAGTATACAGTATATTAAGTCAAAAATAATCGTAATCATATTTTATCAGTCAAACGGGAATCCAAGGGACCCTGTTACAGCAATTGTTTAAAATACTGTTTGGTACATTTCATGGGATTTTATGGGAAGAAGTACACTGTAAACTTAAAGTATCCAAGCCAACTCATCATGGAGAAGAGTGTCACTGGATTTTAATAAGAGATCCAATAACAAGTCCATCATTTTAAATGTGCAGCTGTAAAGGTGGAGCTAACAATAATGACTTTTTATACTGAAGTGTAATACCACATCAATATTCATTTGTAAATTGATATGATAAAAGTGCAGTTTGTCAGGTTTTCTAACAAATTGGGCCACCATAGGGGACACTTAATCATTTGATCTGCAACAGGAACATCCAAGTGACGTTTAGTTTGAACATGATTTGACCCCTGACCTCTCCCGAGTACACAGGTGTCAAGTAGAAGTACAGATACTTGTGTTAAAAAATACTCTGGTAAAAGTAGAATACTGACTAAACTTCTTTACTCAAGTAAAAGTAAAGAAGTATGGGCTTTGAAATGTACTTAAGTAAAAAGTACCCATAACTACCATCTGTTTTAAAGAGTACCTGACCTCCCTTTATATTAATAAAAC
>NW_011370640.1:21442-25404 GCF_000735185.1 Notothenia coriiceps
TTCACTAACTGTACGGAGGCTCAGTCATTGGTACATGTTCATATATAAAGCCATGTTGGGTAAACTCCCATCTTACATCCGCTCTCTGATCTCACAGAGAGTGGCAAGTAGCTATTGCTTGAGATCCATGTGCCAAGTGCTGGGACTGTTTTAGGCACTAAAGCTTTTATGTGCGCTGCTCCTCTAGCTTGGAACACTCTGGAAACAAAATTGAAACTGAGCATTTTGGTTCCCTTGCATCATTTTAAAGCTCGGCTGGATGAAATGTTATTTGATACATGTCATTGTGAATAGGTTTCTAATTTGTACCCCTTTAATTATGTTGTATGATGTCCTTTTTGTTTGTCCTTTTTGTTTTCGTTGATCTCAATGGGATTTTCACCTGGTTAAATAAAGGCTACAAACAAACAAGAAGTAATCAAAGGTTTTATTTAATTGGAATGTATAATTGCTTGTTACAACGTACTCATATAACTAATGAAAGTTTCCATCTTGTGTTTTTCTTTTAGATCATGGCAGATTTCTCGGTGAGTTTAAAGGATTGAACTGTTTAAATGGTTTCACCTTCCTTTATTGTAAACGTAGTAAAGCTCTAATGGTTAGTGTATCCAGAGGAAAATAAACAACAACTATTTCTATGATCGGTTAATCTAAGTAATGTATCAATGTCAGTCAAGGCTGTTTTGAGTTTCTGAAATCTGGAGATTTCCTGCTTTTCTCTTCTATATATTCTAGAAATGTTCATATCTGTACCTAGGTCAGTCTCATCTTACCTTTTAGGTTTTGTACTTGTAAAACAATACATTATAAATATTTATTTTTCTGACATGTAGACAACACAATTAATGGATTAATTTAGAAAATAATCCCCATTTTAAATAATCAAGAGTCACTGTCACTTTCTCTCTCCAGCTGACCGACGCGTTAGGAGACGACACTCCGAGCAAAGC
Organism: Notothenia coriiceps; assembly: GCF_000735185.1. NCBI lineage: Eukaryota > Metazoa > Chordata > Actinopteri > Perciformes > Nototheniidae > Notothenia > Notothenia coriiceps. Next base: position 22,393 of record NW_011370640.1, read on the forward strand.
CAAGAACATGGGGAACACCAACCCGTCGGCTCCGGCAGGGAACCATCAACCTCCTGCTAACCCGGGGTGGCCCGGCTCGGCCCCCGGAGCCCCCACCCAGCCCTCTGCCCCAGGGGCTTATCCCGCTGGAGCTCCAGGTCCAGGGGCTTATCCCGCTGGAGCCCCAGGTCCAGGGGCTTATCCCGCTGGAGCTCCAGGTCCAGGGGGTTATCCCGCTGGAGCTCCAGGTCCAGGGGGATACCCTGCTGGATCCTCCGGGCCTGGGGCCCCAGGGCAGTTTCCATATCAGTCTGGTGGCCCCGGAGCACCAGGGCAGTACCCGGGACCCCCTTCTGCCCCTGGAGGCTTCCACCCCGGGCCTGGGATCCCCGGACAGTACCCCCCTGCACCTGGAGCTCCAGGACAGTTCCCTTCTAGCCCTGGAGCCCCGGGCCAGTTTCCCGGGCAGTTCCCCCCTCAGTACCCCGGGCATTATCCCCCTGAAGGAGCTCCAGGACAGCTCCCCGGAGGCCCTGCCCCTTACCCAGCCGGACCCTTTCCCTCTGGCCCCGGAGCCCCCCCTGGTCCATATCAAAATCTGCCTCCTTATCCTGGATGTCAGCCCGGAGGAAACGGGATGTACGGGCCGGGGGGTCCAGGTGCATTCCCCCCCGCAGCCGGCCCTGGAGCTTTCCCAGGATTCCCTGCTGGAGGCTTCCCTCCCATGCCCACCGGGTCCTGGGGCCCCCCCGCAGCCGGAGGATACCCTGCGGCCCCCGGCCCCTTCGGCCCCGGACCCGTGGGTCCATACGGGGGTCCACCCGCTCCAGGAGGCATGGTGAGTCTCTCTCAGTTCAGTAATCTGCTGCTTGCTTTCGGCTGCCTCTCTCTCTCTCTCTCATGGTTTCATTCTGCTGGAGACTCTCATGGTTTCAGGTCTTTGGGAAACTACTTCCAGCGTCACTGCCGAAAACGTTACCAGTCCCCCTGCTGTCATCTTTAGACTAGAGGTTAACCAAATAATAAAATGGCCAGTTAACCAGGCTAATACAAATAATTTTGAGATAAATACATAATCTGATGCCTGCGCTCAGAATGCCGACCATTATTTTATTAAATATATTTCACTCTGCCACCAACTTTTTTATTTATATAAGATACAAATCTTGTATTCATGATGCTTGCTGTTAAGTGCAAGAAAGTACTTTTTTTCTTTTCAAAGTTTTTTTTATTACATTTCAAATGTTTTATATAATACCATTTTAATAGACTCTGCAGGCAGATCTACTATAGATGTGTATTTAAATTCAGAAATGTGTTATTATTAATAAATATTAGTATATTATCAGTTTTAAAAAACACAGCAAAAAACCAGCCGCCCTGCTCTCTAGTTATCGGCATTGGTCATATATATATATATTATTTTTATATTTGTTTTTACTCTAGTATAAGGTTTCTTCTTGAGTATTTGAGATGGTGTGGTGTGTGCTGGTGGAAGAAGAACGTTATTTTCCCGTCTTGTTGGGATTTACTTTGGGATTATATATTTTCAGTGAGGCTGCATTCCGACTACTTCTTCTACATCTTGTGCTCTGCTGGGGTGCAAAGCAAATACATGAAGCAGAATCAATAAATATTCAAGCATAGTTATAAAACATTTATTCTTGTCTTTCAGCCCAGATATAATCCACCGTATAATTGAAAGCAATGAACTCAAGTTTTCAGTCGGACACGGACGTCATCTCCAGAATCAACGAAATGTGGATACTCACACAAAAAGCAGATTAAATTCAGTCTGCCAACGTATTGTTTGAATTAAGTGCAATAAGATTTACTTTTACACAGAAACTCATATCAATGTTTTGTATTCTCTTATAAAATCACAGTTTTGTTTAAATGTATCTTTCTACACTTCCTTGTAACTTTTGTACATGGTTATAATTCACAAGTCTTTTTTTGTGTGTCATTTTGTTCACTTGTTGCAGTAAAGTACTTTATGACCTTTTCTTGTCTACTCATTATGGATGACGTCAGAGTTTTGAACTAAGTGGAGAAGATGAATCATTTGGGTGTTTCGTACACAGGAATGTGGGCAGGGTGGAAGTCTTGAATAATGTTTGACTAAAAATACCCTCCATAAGAAGTGTCTGTAAACTTAGTAGAATTGCTCAAATGTTATACTTCTATCACATAACGGGGTAAACACTGTTCATTTGTTTCTGTATTTTGATTAATAAAAAGTCAATCACAATTTGTCATTATGATTTATTTTACTTAATTTCTAAACAGAAATTTAAATGTATTTTGGTGATTTTTAAATGTTATTATTTCCTGCAGATGATGCCGTATGATCTTCCTCTTGACTCTGGAATATTACCACAACTCGTCATCACGATAGAAGCAGAGCCTGTTCCCGGTGCAGAAAGGTATACACACTTTAAATATTTATTATGCTGTTCCCACTGATTTATTTGTTTATCAAATTGCTTTATTTATTTTCAGGTTTATTTTTATTTTTAATTGTGTTTTCAGAGTCTACAGTTTTTATTTTTTATTTTCTACTGTGCTATATTGTGAATAATGTCGGTACCTTTTACGTTTAATTACCTTTTATTTTTCTTTATTTTTTTGGTGTGATTAGTAGTATCACTTTCTATGATGCCCATTTCTATAATGCACTATAATCTTACTTGTAATATAATGCATTGTAGCAATATGTAAGGGATAATGTGCGGCGAGGCGGTCATTCTGGGGAAAAGAACACTCGACAGGCTTGATGAGCATGAAGGGTGTTCTTTTCCCCATAATGACCAAATCGCTGCACATTATCCCGCTTATTACACGGCCACATTCTCAACAAGGTAACGATATGACTCCCAATATTAATTGAAATGCTTTTATGGATTTAGAAAATTATTTTATTGATTTAAAAAATAGTTGTAGGTATTGATTTAAACTGACATGCATCCACTAAGAAAAATTGTCCGTTGTTACCGTTTTTTAAACAGTCTGAATGAAACGGCAGCTCTCAGC
>NW_011370640.1:25474-31038 GCF_000735185.1 Notothenia coriiceps
CTGAATATGACTGTTCAGTTGGTGTCCCAGGGGCGGGGTCTTAAAAAGTATTAAAAGTTGATCAATCAATTTAGCGGAAATTAAGGCTATTAAAAAGTATTAAAGGGCATTTTCTAGGGATGTCCCGATCACCTTTTTTTGCTCCCGATCCGATTCCGATCATTTGATTTTGANACATTATCCCGCTTATTACACGGCCACATTCTCAACAAAGTAACGATATGACTCCCAATATTAATTGAAATGCTTTTGTAGATTTAGAAAATGTTTTTATTGATTTAAAAAATAGTAGGATATTATTGATTTAAAATGACATGCATCCGCTAAGAAAAATAGTCCGTTGTTACTGTTTGAACTAACGTAGCAACGGCAGGAACTGCTTCGACAGGGTTTTTGCGGAGCTTTTTGATTACAGATTTGAAAACATCGTTGCTTGCTTTAAAACAGGGTGTCCGCGGGGTCTTAAAAAGTATTAAAAGTTGATAAATCAATTTAGCGAAAATGAAGGCTATTAAACGGCATTTTCCAAGGTATTACATTTTGTAGCTTGTTTTCAATAAGTATCTAAATGTGATTCTGTGTAGTTTATTTATGGCATCCCGTTGGATTTGACGTCATCTGAACAGGACATCGCACGCTCACTGCTTGATAGCGCGCGAAGGTCCGTTTACGTGGTTGTTAAACTAAATCGTTATGGGGAAATGCAAGTTTGCGTCCAAATGGTTGGAAGATAAGGATGAAGGACAATCAATACTGTATATAGTCAATGTGAGGTAAAGTGTGTCGCCAATGTAACCGGTTCAAACTCCAAGTGGCGATGAGGTCTTAAAATGTATGGGAAGGGTCTTAAAAAAGATCTTAAAAGGTCTTACATTCGACTTCAGGATTCCTGCATATACCCTGTAAAATTAGCACAATTCCTTATGTCAAACCTAGGTATCTAGATGTCCCTGCCCTAATGCCAAAGTAACTGGCAACTGAATATGTGTCGCCGTTAGATGTCTATGTCTGGACCGTTGCGTAAAAAGGAGGGTTTCTGCCCCGTTACTTCTCTGCGGTTTTCTTGTCCCAGTTCGAAAAGCAAACTCATGCCGTTTGCTTTTCCGGCCAAATTGTATACAGTAAAATCGACCGGACTTCTTTCTGCAGATGTAAGCGTCCTTAACAACGGTCAATAAGTGCTTTACAGCGGTCTGTCTGTTGTGGATTAACAACGTGTCAAGTGTTCTGAATTGACCAATCAGAATCGAGTATTCAACTAAGCCATGTAATAAATCTAATATAATGTATCCTTAAACAATATTTATAAAGAATTCTATCTTTTATTTGCGGTTTATAACAGTTTGTTGTTGGCAGTGAATTGAGGCTTCTCTTGAGCACAATTAAAACAATCTTTTAAAATAAGTGATCATTTTCTGATTTCACCTCCTGCAGGTTCCAGGTTGACTTCATTAAAGGCTCAGACGTCGTCTTTCACTTCAATCCTCGATTTTCCGAGCAAACCATCGTCAGAAACTCCAGCCTGGGGGGGTGTTGGGGCCCGGAGGAGCGGGACGGACACTTCCCCTTCGGACAGGGCCGCCGCTTCGAGGTAAAGGATGAATCAAAACATCCAAATATACTTATATTTCGTATTATTTTTGTACATAAAATGTCAATATCACTTATTTGTCCTTTTTCTATGATACATTACAGCGTTTGGTCAAGTGAGGGATACACATAATTGACAATATAACACAATATTTTAAACTGTGTTCACTTTTGGTTTAATACCTTAAACAGCAGACGTTCACTGACTCGAATAGACAGATATCTATTATTCCTTTTATCTACTTGTGTCCTTACCTTGTTGCTACAACACTGTATATTTCCCAACTGAGGGACAGATAAAGGCTTTCTGATTCTAATAATAACACAAGTAACATGAGTTCTCGTAACTATGATAACTCTAAAATTAGTCCGCCAATTATTTTCCTAATTTGAGCCATCATGAATCCAAAGTTTCCTGCTCTCCGCAAATAAGAAAAATAATATTCAAAATGATTTCCTGGTCTTTTCTGATGGAGGAAAACAAATGTTTTTTGGCCACAGCTGAACTTTAATTGACCGGACTTCTTTCTGTGGATGGATTTGACTGCAAATAGATCAGAGCATCCTTAGCAGACTGATGATTGTCCAAATCGACCAATCACAATCAAGTATTCAACTAACCTGTGTCATCACCTGTGATAGCTTGGCTTGTTGTTCAAAAGCAGTAGAAACTACGGTTCGGGGGCAAAATGCGGCCCGCGGACCTTTTTGAATCTGCCCTCAGCAAATTAAAAAAAGTATAATGGAATATGGCCCACAGATGAAACGCTTATCTTATATTATGCTTCTTAAATATAAATATAACAATATATTACACACAGTAGTATTCATGTGTTAATAAGACCACTTTTCAAATAAATTCTGTCAATTAAAGTTGGAAACATTTTCTAACATATCTTCGTAAGAAAAAAGCCCAATGACTTATTAACAAGCTTGAAATACACCCTTCATATTTCTCCTTATTATAATCACTCTGAGGCTTCTGCTTTAAGGGATGAGCTGCCAACGCTCATAAGCATCATTCACCTACATTTGATTGCTTTTGCTAACTTATAACTGAACTTATGAGGCGATACACCTCTAGTGAGCGGCCCAGACCTTCGTATATTGTTCTGTATGTGGCCCTCTGTGAAAAAGGTTAGGACCCCCCTGATCTAAAGTGTATGTTCTGCCCCCCCTTCAGCTGAAGATCCTGGTGGACGAGGACTGCTTTAAGGTGGCGGTGGACGGCTCCCACCTGCTGGAGTTCGAGCACAGAGTGGGGGGCATGGAGGAGGTGACCCTGCTGAGGGTGCAGGGGGACATGGTGCTCTACAGCGTGGCCCCCAACATGATCTGACCCCAGAGCTGCTGCACACTCGCTGCTCCGGAGACCTGCACACACCCTTCCTCTGACGGAGGGTTCATAAGATTCAGAGAAGTGCTCACCTGGCACTCGGTCGTTAGGCAGATTAACGCAGGTCTACACATGTTTTTTCTTTTGCTGGATGATATGAATTTTTCGTTTTTCTGCAACTCACAATCAGATTTATTTTATGACTTAACAATAGTAAAGTAGTGAATATATAACAGGCTGTCTAAACGGACAGTTCACTCACTTATAGTGCTATTTATCAATTTAGATTAGTTTTAGTGTGAGTGGTTGAGATCCGAGGGAATGTACGCTCCGTCATGCCTTTTGATGTTTTCCCTCTCCTGAAGTGTGGTCTATGCTTTGTGTGCATGTAAGATAAAAATCAGGTCTGAGTTTATCGTAGTGGTTCTCAAAGCGTTTAAAAAAAATTAAAAAATCAACAGCTATGTCTCTTTCCAAAAAGTCATGACTGTTAATAAATATAACCCTCAGATTATGTGAGCCGTTTCATGTGGGGATCATTTTCTTTCTAACTTGTCACTACGCAGAAAGAAGCATCCTCTTTGGTGGGTGTAGTTTCGGTCGAAGGAAAATAGTTCCTCCTGTGACTGAAATCTTCAATCCTCTGCAACTCACACTTTAACTTTCTAGATTTGGATGATAAGCACTGAAGTTAGTCGAGAAATTGTTTCTAATTTTGCCATGAACTTTCCCTTTTAGAAATACTAACATGTACCTAATAAAGAAATAGCTGGATATTACCAATAGTTTGCTGTATTTTGGATCTGGATCAGCCTTTTAATGCATGAGAGTGTGAGCCTGAAACCTTTCCCCTCTTTACATTCAGCAGGTCCATAATGAAGTTTATTCAAATATATTTATACTCTGCTTTCCTCAGTATTAATCCTCCCGAGGGTAAGGTTTTACGAATGATTGATTTCATGTTGAAGTCTTAAAAAGCGAGCCTCAAATTAATGTTGCCAAAGATAAAGGTGGAACAATATTTTTGAGATAATGTATGCTAATAAAAAATGAAGGGCAACAAATAAAAAAGGACTGACTGTTTGATTCAGAGTATTGTACACTTTTCATGAGCTGCTTGCCTGTGCACTTAATAAATAATAGTTTCCCTGTTACGAATGTTTCTGTACGGGTTTTATTTCTGTGCGTTAGAAGAATCACACTGATGTCCTTTTTTCCAGAATTTTGACTTTCTCTGACAATTCTGACTTTTTTTATAGATTTGGACTATTCAGAATTTTGACCTTAAAGATTTATGAATACTTTTTTCAATTCTGAGATTCTTATTTTAGAATTCAGACTTTTTTTCAGAATTCAGACTTTTTTAGAAGTCTCAATGTCTTTTAGAATTCATCACTTTTCTGAAATCTGACTTTTTAGATCTTGACTTTTTTCGGCTTTCTGACTTTTGGGAGGGATTTATGACTTCTTTTCCATTTTTTCAGAACGCTGACTTTTTTTAAGACTTCAGAGATTTTCAGAATTATTTTAGAATTTTGACTTTTTAATTTGTACTCTTTATCATATTTCTACTCTTACTCAAGTAGAGGACCTGGGTATCTCTTCCACCTCTGGGAATATCATAGACTGTGTATATAAAGGGTAATATCGATTTATTGAAAGGTTTTCCTAGCAGTCCGGATTATTTTCTAAGTGATTCAAAGGTTCCGCCTCTGTCCGTCAGGCGGCAGCACATCCTCCGGAGGAAGAAAACGAAACTCCTCAATGAGTTCACCTTCGGATAAATAGTTTGTCCCTTCTTCTTCTTATTAAACATCTGTCTGCTATCTTTTACAACATGAACGGCTCCCTGCCATCCAACATGTTTGACATAAAGCTGAAGCGAGGATCTGCGGGTAAGAAGACAACGGACTCAATAGTCTGTCGCACAGTTAGCATGTTAGCTTAGCTAAGTAGCAGCTACAAATCAACGCTGTCAAACAGTGAAGCTAACGGCTAATGTGCGAATAAAACGTCATAATATGTGTTATAGTGCACTAAAACTGTTGGAGTGAGGTTGTTAAAGATAGTAAAACTATTGTGTGTTAGTTTAATTAAAGAAATAATGACTTAAGGGCTGTTTTAAAAGTAGAGGTGTTGTTGGCCTGATGCTATCTGACAGTTTCTCCATTCAAAGTTTATTTAGCTTTAAGTGATCAGAGGTCAGAGGAGTACTCAGATCTTGTACTTAACTAAAAGTAGAATTGCTCAGATCTTATACTTCAGTAAAAGTAGAAGTACTCAGATCTTATACTTCAGTAAAAGTAGAAGTACTCTGATCTTGTACTTGAGTAAACGTAGAAGTACCAAAGTGTAGGAATACTCTGTTACAAGTATAAGTCGTGCAATCAAAAATGTTACTCAAGTAAAAGTACACAAGTATTAACATCAAAATATCCTTAAAGTACCCAAAGTAAAAGTATTCATTGTGCAGATTGGTCCATTTTTAGAATAATACATATGATGTGTTTTATAATGATTGATCATTAAAGTGTTCTCAAAGCTGGTAAAGGTGCAAGCTCCTACTCTTTTCCCTCACCCTATCCTAAGGGAGTGCATGTACGTAGACACGTTGTTCCTCTCCACCTCTGTTCCTTAC
>NW_011370640.1:31078-58465 GCF_000735185.1 Notothenia coriiceps
GATCTTGTACTTAACTAAAAGTAGAATTGCTCAGATCTTATACTTCAGTAAAAGTAGAAGTACTCAGATCTTATACTTCAGTAAAAGTAGAAGTACTCTGATCTTGTACTTGAGTAAACGTAGAAGTACCAAAGTGTAGGAATACTCTGTTACAAGTATAAGTCGTGCAATCAAAAATGTTACTCAAGTAAAAGTACACAAGTATTAACATCAAAATATCCTTAAAGTACCCAAAGTAAAGTATTCATTGTGCAGATTGGTCAATTTCAGAATAATAAATATGATGTGTTTTATAATGATTGATCATTAAAGTGTTCTCAAAGCTGGTAAAGGTGCAGCTAGTTTGAATGACTTTGTATACTGCAGGGTAGCTTGAGAATTTACTCCAGGTGGAACTAAAGTCTGATTTAAGACTTGATTATATTTCACATCATTAATCAAAATCTGTAAAGTAAGTAAAGGTATTAAATAAATGTAATGGAGTAAAAGTACACCTACATTTACCTCTGAATTGTAGTTGAGTATAAGTACAAGTTCTAGAGAGATCACGCCGCCGGCCGCGTTAAGAAGTTGAGTTGTAAAGATCGGTAGTAAGTCCCTCTTGTACCAGATGAGGAATTTCCGTACCGTACGAAACAAAAAAGTTTGTAGGTATATAGTAATTATAAGTAATAGAAGAGATGGACATCATTACTTGAGACCATTTGGTGATAATAATGCACCGTAATATAGGTGGTTGTTGTTAGTACGAATCTCTATATGTGGGTCACGACAATTCATCGATTCATCTAATGAGTCATTATTACTTGTTAAAACTCGTATGGAACATTACTAAAATTCTTAGTGCTTGAAATGAAAGTGGAACTCATAAGGTNTCATCACGGCAGCATTTAGTTTAGACAGTAGCTGCCGGGTCCCGCATGAGCTCAGACCTCTCCTTTTTAATTTTTTATCAAGCTTTATACATAAAATCAGCACTTTAGAAACATGAAGTGAAATAGAGGGATATGAGGCATGGCTAGAATGGGTGATCTGTTTGGTATTTTGAGCAAAAATCTTTATAGACATGTTTTTTATATATTTGTATATATCTGAGACCTATGCTATTGCCTAAAAATAGCATGATAATGCTATGTATTTGTACTTGATCATAAACAACATGCATTAACTCCACACACTGCAAGATAAGATTAAAAATGATTATTCAAATAAGTCACATATTGAAAGGATATCTCGGCTGTCTCTCAGGAACCTCCTCCCTCAAATCATCAGGAGAAATATCCTTTAAAAAAAAAAGACAGATTTTCAAAGTACAGTCTCTCTGTTGTGTCATGTTCTGAGTAAAACTTTATCTAGATTAGCACAAAGTTTAACTTTTTAAAGCTGATGCAAAGCGATGTGTGAGAGTTTAATGGCTAACTTACCTCGTGCTCTTCTTCAAGAATCACCAGCTGCTTGTCTTTATCGATCTTCACTGAGGGGCAACAAATAATAAATTAATGTTAATACAAAAATTATACATGGTAAGAATTAAGTATGAAAAATAATGAAATACTAAAAGGTTGAATTAAAAAGAAACCTGGCAAAATATATTAAGATTTGTGTGCAGCTATCCTATTTCTGTTTGACTTTAATCCTAGTGTCTTCGTGTTCCCCCCTTACTTTGGTGTTCACGGTCAAATTTGACCAGTCCTGTTTTAACTGCTATTACATTAACACAAAAACCATTAATCATCAATAAATTTCATTCAACACCCTTTCAAACTGTACATATTGTATCAGACTACTGGTATACATGAAGAACTGCAGTAAATATACAAAGAATAGACACTGAACATGTATTGCGTGTGCCAGGTGTGATCCATGTGGGGGGATGGGCACATAAGGGGGGAACACATCTAGAGAGTGTGTGTGTGTGTGTGTGTGTGTGTGTGTGTGTGTGTGTGTGTGTGTGTGTGTGTGTGTGTGTGTGTGTGTGTGTGTGTGTGTGTGTGTGTGTGTGTGTGTGTGTGTGTGTGTGTGTGTGTGTGTGCGTGTAAGGGGGGTTTGTAACACCATGGGTGTTACAAAATTGACTAAATCATCCACAATTCAATGAAAGTGGTGATCAGCAATTGTATATGTTCAAATGTCTACTGTGAAGGATATCATAAAGCCTTGATGCAATCGAATGTAAAACAAAACAGTTATGATTGATGAAAATAGTAAACCGGTCAGATTTGACCCGAAGACAACAGGAGGGTTAAAACACATTTATAAACATGAGATATTCGCAGCACTCACTAACGATGGCGGCGTTATTCGTCTCCTTCCTGAAACGAAACTTCTTCAGCTTCTTCACCAGATCCTCGTCCACATCACACACCACCAGTGATTCACTCTGATGGAAACAGGAAATACATGCACTTACAACTAAATACAATGACTGATATTATTAATATTGAGAAAAGTGCTGCAGTAATGGACACATGTTTGGTGGACCTTGTGTAAATGTGTCTTTTGTGTATATAGGATATACATATTTGTATATTGTATAATTGTATTTTTGTATTCGAGATTGTTGGAAACGTCATTTCGATCCATCTGTCTGTACACACAAACTGAAAGATTGACACTAAAGTTCACTTTGACATTCTTTTTAGGGAATCTTATCCTGAAATCTTTTCTGCACTTGTGTTGGGATCCATTTATTTTAAACTGATGGAAATCTGTATAGCTGATAAATACCTTTTTGAACTTTGGGTTTTCATTACTTTGTTTTACACCGATAGACATTTGTATTACTGACAGACGATTTTTAAGTCTTGGGATTTGTGTTATTTGTATGTTAATGGCATCATGTGTACTGTAGCTTCAAGTGGTTTCATGCAAATAATTGCCCGACTGTAAAGCGATACGTCAGCATCTGAATTAGCAATAGTAAAATCTTATTTACAATGTCCAATAAATCACCTCTGGCTGGAAGAGAGCTCTCTGCTCCATAGTTTCTCTTGTAATAAAACCACGTTGTACATTTTACACATATATAACATTTTCAATATTTAATATTAATATTCCATAGGTCATATATGTATGTATATATTTGTATTTATAATATCTTGTCAAATTCAACATGTATATTTTCTATTTTCTTTTGTTGTTTACTTCTAGTTTTGTTTTATTGTAAAATGCCTAGTCTTTTATGCTGCTGCAACAACAAATCCCAAATTGGGATCAATAAAGTATCATCTTATCTTATCTTATCTTATCATATTTGAACTATCTTTCTGCAGAAGTTCCAGTCTGACCCACAGGCTTTATTTAGACAGAACACACAACACTCCAGTCTCAACAGGATTGAGTCGTCACGTTACATAACTGCAGCACAAAAAACCTAAAACTCTCTGCAGACTCCCCTCTATAATTACACCTTCCTGCACAGATGGCTGGTGGGAGTGAGGATTTCACTGAGCTCACACAGATCTCTGCAGATTAAACAGGAGAGTCTGTGGCTGGGAAAGAGGGCGAGGAGAAGCAGGAAGAGGGAAAGCAGGATGCATGCACGAGCAAATGATGGGGCAGGACAGTAAAAGCAGGAGGTGGCCACAGGTTCACTTCTGGTTTACATTCCTGCAGCCACACTGACAGCTAGCTCACTGCTATCAGCTAATTCAGCCCGGAAATAAGACTATTCTGTTCATTTAAAGCATTTCATGTGTAAAGGTTAGACACATCTTTGGCTCTGAAGAATGTCGAGCTGTCATGATACGTAGTCAGAAACATAACTCATCATGATAAGAGATCTAGTGTTGAGAAAGCTCTCCGAACCCAGACGTGTTGAAACCTATGGTTGAAACACAGAAACAGCTTCGAAAAACTAACCAGGTTTAGCTACATAACTACAGGAAGCACTTAAAAATAAAAGCATTCATGTCTGATGCGATAATACATTGTTTTGTTTGATGGTAAACTTAAAAAGTAAACCAGTTTATTAAGTAAGAGTTGTTTACTGATATATATATATATAGCACAACTAGATTAATTTGTATGTATGTATATTGCATATTATTTTGTATTCTTAATATTGTAAATCACATTATAATATGTATTTGCGATAATTACTTCACTTGTTTTTACAGTATTCAAAAAGGTATATATATTGCTGTTTTACGTATTAAAAATTGTACTTAAGATTTTCTTTATCAAATGGTGTTATTTGCTCTAATTTGTTGCGTTCATGATTTTCTTCAATGTTTCTTCGTAGTTTTATTTTGAAATCCATAACCGGAAGCGCACCCTTTGTATTATGGCTAGCTTCACGCTGATACAATGGACGGAGGGTGGAACTCATGCTAGGCTAACAGGCTAGCGCTAGTCAATCTGCCAAACCTCACTTTTTCCTCAATAACCCCCAGAACTTTGCATTAATTAAAAACACACTATTAAGGGGTGGGAAACCAGAAGGGGAAATAACCTCATATACCTCGGAACAATAAGGAATAACTTACCATTATTGTAGCGTTAAAGAGAAATCCCTGATTCTGCAGCTGCTCTGAATGGTAGAGACGCTTTCAATGTTTTTTTTTTAACTTCACATCATCTTGTGACTGGTTTGACCAATCAGAAACAAGCACCCCTCCCCTTTTAAAACTTGGTCATAAACCTCTGCTCATACTTTATTATTACACACTGTGCTTTAGACATGTTGTTTTTATATAAGCTTGATTTAAAAGTAAATTATTTAAAATAACCTATCCAACACAATGAGGTAAAAAAAAGTACTCAGATCTTGTACTTAAGTAAAAGTAGAAGTACTCAGATATTGTACTTGAGTAAAAGTAGAAGTATTCAGATATTGTTATTGAGTAAAGGTAGAAGTACCAGAGAATACTCTGTTACAGTAAAAGTCCTGCGTTCAAAATGTTACTCAAGTAAAAGTAGAACAGTATTAGTATCAAAATGTAGTTATAGTATAGTAAGTAGTCATTGTGCAGATTGGTCCATTTCAGAATAATATATATGATATGTTTTATAATGATTGATCATTAAAGTGCTATCAAAGCTGGTAAAGGTGCAGCTAGTTTGAATGACTTTGTATACTGCAGGGTAGCTTGTGAATTTACTCCAGGTGGAACTAAAGTCTTGTTTAACACTTGATTATATTTCACATCATTCATCCAAATCTGTAAAGTAACTAAAGGTATTAAATACATGTAGTGGAGTAAAATTACACAATTTACCTCTGAACTGTAGTGGAGTAGAAGTACACAGTAGCATACAATGGAGATACTCAAGTAAAGTACAAGTACCTCCAAATTGTACTTAAGTACAGTACTTGAGTAAATGTACTTAGTTACTTAACACCAGTGAAAGAAACATAAAATAATCGTATGTTTTTTTTAAATGTATTTTTTACTTTTGAAACATTTTTATAACATAATTGTCCAACTATAATTGTTTTANATCTTAGTGGATCTTCTCACTTCATCGAAGAGTCCCTCTCCTGCTGGATGTATCAGCGGTGGTATTAGTATGTAGATGTCTACTACTATTAAAGAGTCCTACTCCTGCTGATAGCATCATCAGGTGTATATCAGTATTTAGTGTCTCTACAATTAAAAAGGTTATACATTATTAGGATGGCGTGACATTGACGGAGATTAAATTCTTCTCAGAATGAGGAGAATTTGGAAACTGGAGGGAAACGACTTCTCCATTTAAAACAAACTCATCTACATATTTGAACATAAGTGCTGTTGAATTCAGAGAGTTCATCATTTAAACACAGCTGCACAACTAGACACCCATAGATTCGACTTCCACAACATTGGTGAGAGACATTATAAATTTATCCAGTCTCCACATGCCTCATTTAATAACAAAGAAAAAACACTGACAGCGAAATTAATGAAGCAGACTCTGTGGTACACAGCAGCCCATCAATAATATGACAAAAATTAAAAGGGTAAATCATTCCTGATTAACGTTCTCCAATCCTCACCCTCCAATCTGTACATAATCACGACATATATACTTGAGAACTGGAATGTTCTGCTAGCGATGTTTGGAATTGCAAGTGAGACGTTAAGTCCCTGTAATACATGACAAAGGCACATTGCTGTTAAATGAGGCCGATGGTCTGATATCACCCTCGTTGGGTATGTTCAGTCCCCTCGCAGATATTCACAGTCAGATTTAATGAAAAAACAAAGCCTTGATGGAATGTTGGAGAACAGGATGATTTGATGGTCCTCGTAAACAGAGTTGGGTCACTTTTTTTTCCTGTACCTGCACAAGAAATCCACCCAAAGTTTTCAAAAGTCTTCAAACTTTGCACATACTATTTACCATTCAATCCAAACTCAAGTATGCATAAAAGTGAGAAGCAAAACACAGTTTCTTTATCTACAAGCAGTACTTCAAACTCATGGGATAATTAGACATACCGACTTTATTAAGATCATTGTTAAACTTTAGATTACAGTTACACATATTTCCCATCACGCGACCCCCTCCTGCGTCCCGCGCGCCCGTTCCTCCCGCCCCGCCCGTGCCGGTCCCCGCGACCCGCCCCGGCCCCCGGGGGGACCGCCGTGGGCGCTAGTTATTCATTAACGTATTAAGAGACAAATTGAGCGAATAGCATATGCCAGGTTATTCACTAAGACTTCAGTTTAAGGATCAGGGAACATATTCTAAATTGGAAAATACCCACAAATGAAGTTGTTGCAAACCTTTATGGAGTGGCACCGAGCGAAGACTTGTAGACACTGCGATGCACTCCGGATCAAAGTTACAAAAGAACATATTTGGTGCAGGACTTATCACAGTGTGATAGATGCCTGTCATTTTAGGCATGGGCGGATTTTGCGGGGGGGCAGGGGGGACATTGCCCCCCCTAGTGGCTGAAATATGTTACAGTATTACTACGTCTAAAACTGTTCCAATACAAATATTTCTTTATATCAATATTTTAATAGATGTGATATAATGATTGTTACAATACAAATCTGAATAATATCATGTTTTGTTTGAAATAATTTCATTTTTGAGCAGTCGAATGTTGTGACGTGTGTGTGTGAAGTATGAGGTTAAGGGCAAGTACCCTTGCTTTTTTTTTGCATACAAGTGATTCAGCTATTGTATTACAATAATTAGCAGTAGGCCTAATGAGTATGCAGCGATTTTTAAAATGTCTAATTTCTGTGACGTTTAAGGCGTCTACTTCTGCACTAAGTAGGACACTGGTTAATAATATTGTAGCGTGTTCAAGTAACCAAGGGATATAGTACTTATCTAATAAGTATAAGATGTGCACAGTTATGATACGTTTTACAGTTATGTAATGCTGTTGTTGGGGGGAGAGACCGCCCCTTCCATATGAGTGTGTGTGTACGGCGGGCATGAGGCGTGCATGACGGGACGAGTTGTGTTCGTATGTGGAAAAAGTCATACTCAGTGCGGTGAACGCTGGCTTTATTGCTACTGTATCCGTAGCACCCCACGCAATAGTTGGGACTGTGTACTGACGTCAGTAAAAAAGTTTGCCCCCCCAAGCGCAAATGTCAAACTCCGCCTATGCTTATAAGATCACAGGGATACAGGACCACACATCCTCTCAAAACCTCCATGTTTTGTAATGTAATTTGAGCTAATTCAAAAGGTTTTGAATGAGAACATTTAGCTAAAGAAGAAGGAGAAATGTCCCTACTCATAAAAGAACACTACATCCTTTAGTTTATTACAATCCTTCCAAATCCTAACATCTAGAAATTAACGGTTTTGCCCATGCCAGGAAGGGTATGAAAATTGTCTTTTTATGCTGCTGCAATGAAGAAATGTCCCAAATTGGGATCAATAAAGTACTTCTTATCTTATCTTAAAAACCAGAGCAAAGCACAAATATGGAAAAGCTCAAGTAAATAGCAAGTATCTCAACTCAAGCACAGTATTTGAGTAGATGCACTTGTTCCACACTGGCAGAGTGTTTCTCACCTCTGGCTGTCGGGCTGTGAGATGGCAGTGACGATGGTCTCCACAGCGCTGTCGAACAGCTCGGGGTTGGACAGCGCAGTGAAACAGTCCTGGACCAGCTCATGACTGTCCCCTAACGTCACGTCCAGCCCCGTCCAGCTGGACAGGCAGCGCAGCACCTTTTCCTTCACCTGGTTCGAGGAGTCTTGACTCTGGAGAAGCTGACGCAGCAAGGGACACACCACTGCCCACTCCCCAGCCAGGGCCTCTCTCAGCTGGGCACGACGTGCCTGAGCCAGCCGGCGGCTCTGGAACTCCTCTGGAAGAACGGTGAGCAGCTCCAGCAGAGCGAGGCAGTGTGCCTGAGGGTCCTGGGTGGCCTCTGAGCCTGAGCTGCCCTCAGAATCAGGCTTCTGTGGCTGAAAGGCCCTCACCATGTCTGCCACTGGCTGGGACCAAGCCTGTGGGATTAAGTTAAGAGCCATGGAGGCCAGGGCCACACACAGCCTGGTTAGCACCATTTTGGGTCCGGACGAGAAGAGCAGGATGTTGGAGAGGAGCTGCATCCTCAGGCTGTCGTGCTGGTCTGAGGGGAGGTCGCTCCAGTGATGGGAGATCTTGGTGTGGAGGGTGCTAGCGCCAAAAAACTGAACCTCTGGAAGCTGCAAAGATACAGACACATTTATGAATGGGTCACTACAGGGCCCCAAGTTAACTACAAAGCCCCCAAAATGACAACAAACTAACCCTAACCCAAACAAACTACAAAGAGACACAACAAAATTACAGAGAGATGCAAAACATTCGCAAAGAGACACAATGAGACTACAAAGAGACTCAACAAGGATGAAAAGCGACAACTAAAAATGATAACCAAGAGCAAAAGAGATCACAAACAGACACAAAACAAAAACAGAGACAAAACAACTTCAAAGAGACTCAACACAACTACAAAGACACACACAACAACCTAAAAGAGACTCAAAAAGAGACAGAACGACCTCAAAGAGAGACGCAAAATGACTATAAAGAGAGACAAAACAACACAGACTGAAAATAACTGCAAAGAGAACAGAAGGGAACTACAGAGCCTCAAAATGACTAAAGAGACACAAAACGCTAACCAAAGATGCTTAACATCTATAAAGTTTGCCTCTTCAACATTGTTTTTTCAGCCCATGATCACAATATGGAGATTAAGATAAACTACCTGCTGTTGACCTGTACAAACCAACACACACACACACACACACACCCACACGCACGCACGCACGCACGCACGCACGCACGCACGCACGCACGCACACACACACACACACACACACACACACACACACACACACACACACACACACACACACACACACACACACACAACACATGCCTTGTCAGGGGCCAGCAGGGCCCAGCAGAACTGCCAGGCCTGTGCCGAGGCCTGAGCCTGGGTCAGCCACTTCTGGGCCTCATTCTTACGCTCCATGTCCGGGTCGAAGTACAGCTGGTAGAGAGCCTGGAGGAGGCGAGAGGACCGAGGCAAAGTGAACACTTATACAAACAATCATTAGGTATTATTAAAAGCATTGATAAGATGTCAGATTGGATAAAAGCTTCCAATATCCCTTTACTTCCTGACGAGTAATGACGACCTGTATATTTTCATCATAACAGGTGGATACACGCCTTTTCCCAATCTTTAACACAGGACAGGTGTCATTTTAAGTCATAATTCCTGAGATGATCATGCCCAGTTTACTTGATGTCAAATTGTTTGAATTGTGTCAAATAATGTGTTGTCATAGCAACTAATCCAAGGCACATGGTGTTAGTTATTATTAGGACAGCATATGCTTATAGCTGGTATCATGTTACAAAATGTCCAGTGTGTCTAAACTCCCTTTGGTGAACTACAATTAGCCAACCACCATTCTATTATTTATTTATTCAACCAAACTGCTGCAGAACATTCAGTTACTGTATCAAATCAAATATGTCCATATCAATATGATTTGATGACAAATATGTGAATTTAAATGAGATTTAAATGATTTAACAGACGTGTAGATCAACAGACAGTCACCATGAGAAGTGGCTAAATTATTTTTTAAAGTCACTCACCGACTCCACATTCTCCACCGTTAACTCCAACTCCACCGGGCTGTCTCCCGGATTGGCTGGAAGCTCCATCTGGAGAGAAGGTGTCTTCCTGTCGCCTTTGGAAATCCTTTATAAATTAAAGCCTGATCGGCAAAAAATAAACAATAAAGTGGTTGAAAGGAGGAGAGCCTGTCCTCTAAAGTGTGTCAGAGCACGCTGACAGAGGACGCCGCGGCTCAGCTGTCCACACGGCACACATGTGGGCAGTGCGCTCAGCCATGACGACACACTGACCTCTGCGGGGGCTGGAAAGTTGTTGTCTAACATTACCACCAGCACACCCTGACGCCCATGAGGGTAAATGTCTAGAAACCGACACTGAAGCAAGCCTAATCATCAGGAAAACAGTGTGTGTGTGTGGTACAACAGGCGCTCCTGACGCAGACTACTGCGCCTCTGACGCACTGGCACCTGATTGGAGCAGAGGAGCGACTGCAAACTGATGCATGTCGCTATAGGAATATATGCAGATTAAGAGAAACAAAGCTGGAGAGTTAAATATGAATGTGCAGTGAGATCGGTTTTGCAGCCCGTTCTGCTCCAAACACCGCCCGCATGCAGCCTGCGGAGCGGCCCCACCCCTGCCTCTCTTCTGCCCGACTCCCTCAGGATATTTTTAGCGCTGATGATGCGCCCTTTCAATTCACGTAACGGAAACTACCTCAGAGCCGAGAAACCGTTGAGGAGGGAGGCTTTTGGTCCGGTTTTATTGGTGTGATCCGCAAGGATAACTTCGCTGAGACTGCCAAGGCACACANCCCCCCCCTGCCTCTCTTCTGCCCGACTCCCTCAGGATATTTTTAGCGCTGATGATGCGCCCTGTCAATTCACGTAACGGAAACTACCTCAGAGCCGAGAAACCGTTGAGGAGGGAGGCTTTTGGTCCGGTTTTATTGGTGTGATCCGCAAGGAAAGGCCACGAGGAAGATGATATTTGAAATTAATTTGGTGTTTTGCATGTTGGTGGTGCTTACCGGCCCATCGCAGACAAGAGGTAAGGTGGCATCCCTAGTGTGTGTGTGTGTGTGTGTGTGTGTGTGTGTGTGTGTGTGTGTGTGTGTGTGTGTGTGTGTGTGTGTGTGTGTGTGTGTGTGTGTGTGTGTGTGNCGATTGAATGTTTCTCATAACTCTGTCATTATGCTGCTTTCAAATCCG
This sequence comes from Notothenia coriiceps, assembly GCF_000735185.1. Lineage (NCBI taxonomy): Eukaryota > Metazoa > Chordata > Actinopteri > Perciformes > Nototheniidae > Notothenia > Notothenia coriiceps. Next base: position 42,341 of record NW_011370640.1, read on the forward strand.
TGTCTCAGTGCTATACGATACCAGTCACCTCTGTGGAAACATTGGTATAACTGCCTTTTTTTATTTATATTTGAGTGTTGTATGTCTTTTAATAATGGACCAAGAGTCTCTTTAAATAAAGCTGATGATGATGAATAAGCAGCAGACTTTTACTTCTTTATCATTTCTACTGGATCTTAGATCTGCGCATGCGCAATACGGGTCGGAGATTGACCAACCGGCTCCCACTGCTCTGCTGTCTGTTAACGTTGTTAAGAGTGGTGGGAGCGGGGAGGGAGCGAATCTACAGCTTGAGCAGCTGTCAACTCAACATTGTAAATAACCAACCAGTAGTATTAGGTCCACGGTGTTTACATATTTATACAATATGTGTGCTTATGCTAACATCATAAGACAAAAGTTGGTTCTGTGTTGTGTGTAGTGAGAACGCGCTAGAGTGAGGGGGGCCCCCAAGCCAAAGCTCGCTTAGGGCCCCCAAAAGTATAGGGCCGGCCCTGATCCTCACGATCATTTAATGTATCATATGTTCGCCGAATTGACATGAAAGCACTAACAAATATGAATTTGCTATAGTCAACTTCACTAAAACGTTATTAACGTGCCTGAACTCAGTAATTCACTAACAATAGGTTTATTTGTAATGGAGCCTCATCATCTCACCACGGGCCAACAAGAATATGTACAGTGTTAATAGTTTACTGTATTATTACTGTTTAATATTACTGCTATAACCATTGAGTTCATTGTTGTGCAATGATAAAATCAGACCGTTGTTTTTTAAAATAGTCTTTATGAAACTCGGCAGCTCTCAGGTGATTAGCTGATCAGCTGTGTGTGACTCTCTTTGTTTACACACCTAATGTAAATCATGACTTTGTTGGTCCAAAAAATCTACTTCAAAAGGTAAAAAGAATTGGACATAGCAGAAAATGTGTTGGCTAAACTAATCTGTGTGATATTAATGTGAGAGGCATTTTGTAAATGATTTGTCAGATGTATGAATGAATGTCAGAAATAAACAATTCAATCTTAGAATTTAAGTTAATATCAATTAAGGCCTCATTTTTAGATCAATTAAATACATTTTATTTTATTTTTTAGGACCATCTACACACCACACACCCTAATACATTATTCCATACTAAACGGTAAGTAAATGCCTCTACTTACTTATTCCTTTAATGATCTCCACTGCATCAATTTGTGGTCCTCCCAGCGACACAAACGCATCAAAGACATTAAAGAGCACCTAAGAGAAGAAGAAGGAAATGAGGAAAATCAATGATATAATAATAATAATTACGGGACTGATCCACGTCTATTCATTTGAAATGCTTTTACTTGTCCTTATTTGTCCATCTTATTTATATGCAATTTGTTTATAATGGTCTGTCTTTGAATTACTGTACACATGGTTTCCTTGTTTTCTTTGATTTGAGCCCTTCTTATTGCACTTGTGTGATATTATTCTATGCAGATACATTTACCTGACTCCTTGTTTTAAAAGTTAAGAAATAATACAGTGTTTATAGATGAGATGATATTGTCTCTCCCAATTCACAGATTGTGTGCCGTATTTTCTTCAAATAAAGGTGTGTTTACACTCCTGAGTAATAATGTCCATATAATATCATTTAATCTTTGAAGAACTGAGAAAAAAACAGTAGTTTGCTGGTATTTCCTCGTATTTTGATTCGGATTATTGACAGTAAGGTGTGTTAAGTTTAAAGACACTATGTTATTCTTTTTCAGTTCTAATTGTAGTTTCAGCAATGTATAGAAAGGAACTTAATGATTTATAACGCATACAAGAAAAATGTGCTATTAGATCAACCTCCTTAAAGAGCAGAGTGATTCAGGCGAGGTGACAAGACCTCAGTCAGGGTAAAGGTCCTCACTCTGAAGTGCACACTGTTTGTATTCAAATCTGAGAAGTGTACTTTCCAATGATGGATGTCTCAGCAAACTCACAACCTGTTCTGCTTCACAAGAAACAATACAAAACTAAAGCATATAGCATACGAACCACGGTCACGCCGTCGTTGAGCAGCGACTCTCCGAACACCAAGATGAAGAGCACCTCGTTGACGTGGACCTGCTCGAACACGGCGATTACGGCCACGGGGTCCACGGCCGCGATCAGACTGCCGAAGAGAAGGTACTGCAGCAGGCCGATGTCCAGGTCGCCTGCAGCACAGAGATACACCACATGTGGCTTTAGTTGATATATGTAAGAAATCAGGTTCTTTAATTGCCCTACAATCATGGGCCTACTGTGAGACACTTGGCCTCTGGGTTCTACATAGGAGCAAGATACCTACAATTTGCGTGTCTTTGTAGTTCTTATGCATCTTTTTGTAGTTTTGTGTGACTTTGTGGTTATTTTCCCAATGTCTTTCTCCATTTTGCTTCTTTGGCCCCTGGGTGCCCATTCAGGACTCCATCCATGCCTGCAATCTGTTTTTTGCCTTAAAATCCAATGACGGGGCTTGCTGAATCAATCCCTGCCCTCTATTAATTCAATGTTCATAGTCATACAAGCAGCAAGGCTCTATGGATGGCTCAGTACAGTAGGTCTGACATTCCACAGTTTTCATCCAGATTGTAACATCTCAATAACTATTTGATGGATTGCAATTAAATGTGGTTCACAAGGTGTGTTACTAACTATTACAACACTATTTCAGATTATTTATGTCACTGTTCTTTCTTCGTGACACATGCTTGGTGTTTTCTGTTTTTTCTGTTTAGTGTTTTCCCTTTCCTCTTATAATCTCTCCTAACTACCCTCTTGTCCCTAATTAGCAAGTAGCACACCTAATTATTCATATCTATACTATGATACTTGATCCAAGTTGAAAATGTGATGATCCTCCAGTAAGTTCTGGAGTCCAAAACTTGGAAGCAGATGTATGGTCATTGAATTGCTCATTGCTGTTGTTTTCATAACACCAGCATGCATCTATCCATTTCCCCTCATACAGTATCTTTGCATCATGTATCCCCCTCTGTTCCCCCGCCCCTCCCCAGAGGACAACTCTTGCCTCTTTAGCTTATTGTGTCACTATCAATAACCACTTCCTATCTTCCACCCCACTCAAAATGAAACTCAGTGTGACTTAAAGCGTTTGAGGCCCCTACATGTTAAAAGCTGGAATGTCTCTTACCCATGGCTCCTCCCATGTGACACCCCCACAGCGACAGCCCCAAGCTGGCAGCGTTCCAGCAGGTCCCGATGACGGCGTAGATCAGGATGGCCCCCATGTTGCTGAAGAACAGCTTGTTGGGCATGGAGTAGCCTGCGTCCAGGATGATTTGAGGCAGCAGGTAGAAGAAGAACACGTTCGGGGTCAGCGTGAAGGTCTGCACCCCGTCGACACCCCAAATAATCCCCCCCAGGACGAAGCCGAAGCAGATGAGTAGGGCGCTCTCCGGGATGATATTGGTCACATGATGGTTGGACTCAATCACTGAGAGAAGAGAAGAAAAGAGAAAAGAAGGAAAGAGAAGACATGAATTATTGACAAGAAAAACGAATAGGATTGATTGTCGGTTCTTTCATTGCATCATAAATACACCATAAAAACAACGGTTTGTGAGGTTTCAATATTTGCAAATGATCAACTGTTGCACTCGACTGAGAAGGGTCCACTTTTAGTTCTGGGTATGATTAACCATCATGGTGGCGCGTATGAACGTTTCTTAACCCCTCTAAGTAACTAAACACAGACTTTTGCTTAAGGTCAACTAAACTTAATGGTCTGTCAAAGTGTCACTGAAGCTTATTTAATAATCAAACTAACTGAAGCATAAAAGGAGACCCATTTCAAAACGATTTCTGTTTCCAGTCCACAGAGCTCCGGTTTTGTTGTGCCAATATGTTCCATTCAGAAGTATTTGAAGTTATGGAACATTTGGATGAAGGTCTAACATGATGCAGTTTTTGTATTTGTGCTTGAGCCTACAAACTATCTAAGCTGTATCATGTTTACACAGATCTCACTGGATCCGTGTAAACATGATACAGCTTAGATACAGTTTGTGGTGTTCAATAAGAGCAAATATTATACAATGAGGTTGTTATAAAAGGTGTAACACTCTGTGGAATTTCTATTGCAGTAAAAACAGAAGAAACTCTTGTGTTCTCAGGAACAACATGCTGCTTTGATAACACACACTCATGTTCACTCTGCAGGAAGGCACACTGTTCGTTACAATATTAGAGACATATCATGCTGCAATTACAAAAAATACACTTACCCAAGACATCCTTTCTAATTGTTAAAGACCCTAATAAACAATTTCTCAATCATAATTTAATTATTAACAATGGCGTTCTAAATGAACATGAAATAAAACTAAAGTTAGACGTTTTGGATTTGTTAATCCACTCACACGCATTCACATATAGCCCCTATTATGTGTTACTCTGAATAAAAATAGCTTTGATCGATAACTGACATATCATGTCAGGAATTTGTCATAAAGAAACCGTTAAGTTAAAACATTTTTAAGGCACTTAAAGGCAAAAACATATTTGCTCCTTATATTATTTAGAAAGTTACAAAACAAAATTCCATGACAAGATGATACAAATAATTAAAACTTAGACTAACATGCAGAAGAACCGAGTATTACAGGGTATGTTACAAAAGGAACATTGTAGTTATTTGACATTATGCTGGTTAAAAATAGCTCAACATCATCTTGTTTCAAAGGACTCTGTCAAACTGCAACATTTAAACTGCATGATATTAAGCTTGAAGCTTTGCTTTTTATTTCATTGTTATGTTTGTGAGATGAGAAAATATTAGGAACTGGCAGTGGTGAAATGTCATTTAGTACATGTACTCAAATATTGTACTTAAGTACAATGTTGAGGTGAAAGTCAATAAAGTTTAAAATAAATGTATTACAGTCCAGCTCAGTGGATAGAGGAACATTTAAGGCAATGTCATCCACTCTATATGAAGGCTCTCTCAAAATATATTTTTAAGAATAAATAAAATAAATGTGTTAAATACAATATTTAATTATATATTTCTGAAATTGGACCATTTGGCATAAAAGTTCATTTTAATATTGGTTTTAAGTTTAGTTTGATGCTAATACTTTTGTACTTAAATGTCATTTTAAATGTAAAACCTTTACTTCTACAATGTGGTATTACTACTTTTACTAAAGTAAAGGAGAAGAAGATTTCTTACAAAGCTGGAAATCGGTTACTTGTAGTCCATATTTACCAGCCTACATGAAAAAACACTTTCTAGCACATTTCAACTGTTTCTTACATACCCAATTTACCCACACAAGCCACCAATATCCATAACGCAATAACATAAGGAGTCTCCACATGGTGCCATTTAAAAGTCACGACGGGTATTCCTGTGATGACGCTGAATCCATGGCCGTGTTCAGTCTGATTTGATTTTAACTCAGATGGCGGCTTCGGGTGGGGTTCTTGATGCGCCACGTCCCCCTTCACCTTTGTGACTCCTGAGATGAAGAAGATGAGCAACACTGGCCCCAGCAGCCAGAGGTGTACATACCCACAGCGTTGCATTTGACCAATTTAATTAAAAAAAACAGAGAACCAAAAAAAATGAGTCCTTTATCTCTGATGTCAGGGAGGGCAACTGTCTGTCCCAAGGCCAGACTGAAGTGTGTCACACCTCTGATCCCTCCTTCTTTTCTGCTTCCTCTGTCTTACTCACTCTAGTTTACGATCAGTTATTATCTTTTCACTACTCTAGTGCTCTATCCTTCTATCTCAGACTGTGAATTTGTGTCCTTCCACAGTCTGTGGTCAGCAGTGTTCAGGCAGTTCAGAAGAGTGCAGAAGCCTCTATGACCAAGGTTGTGAGTGTGTGTGCGTGTGTGTGTGTGTGTGTGTGTGTGTGTGTGTGTGTGTGTGTGTGTGTGTGTGTGTGTGTGTGTGTGTGTGTGTGTGTGTGTGTGTGTGTGTGTGTTTAGGTTGGAAGATTAAGGGATGAGTAACGGATGTCCAAGAAAGGTTTCTGGTTATTCAGTCACGTTTGGAACATTTAGTCATTACTCTGTTTGGTCTTTCCGGTCTCAGATCAACTCAAGTTTGTCATGTGTGTGTCTCAATGGCATTGAGGGAGTTAGTGATGGAGCAGAGGTCATTTGATGTTAAGCCAACACCTGTCTGTGTGTGTGTTTGTGTTTAGTAACATTTTCAAGGGCTTCATCTCAAGCAATGATTGACGCTGATGTTACTCAATCCTGGTTAAAGACTCCCAGTTCTTGACGTGATAGTCAAGAAAGCCGTCTTCTGGCAGTCCGGAAATAAACTTCAACTATCTATGATTTAATGGAGCTACGATTGACTTACTGTACTGTAGTAAACGTATCCCATTATATGATAAGGCAAGGCAAGGCAAGTGTATTTATATAGCACATTTCAACACAAGGCAATTCAAAGTGCTTTACAAAAATGAAAGACATTAAGTGCTATATAAATACACTTGCCTTGCCTTGCCTTATCATATAATGGGATANACAGTCAAGTTCACGTCTCTGCTGTCGTTTCTCTGTATACATTCACACAGTAAGCGCACTTTAATGCGTTTACTCACTTTATGCGTGTCACGTCCATTCCTAAGAAATTATCTCAAATTGGCGTCTTTTACCTCGAGGCAGAACAGTGTGTACAGCTAAGCTTTACTTTACAGTTATAACTAAGTCATCTTTTAACGTCACCAAGATGTGCAGACTTCACAGGGGTTAGGATTTTATCGACCAGTTATTAGGTGAAGACATTGTTAAGCATTTTGTTTTCTGGAGTCTTGATCTATTTGGTTTCATCGACAACATCATTTTGTAGATGTTTGATGCGCAATCCTGTGCTCAAAATAACCTCGGAGGTATCAGTTATCCAGAGAGATCCAGTTCATGGTGGATGTGCTGTTTATCAGTTTGCTGTTGGAGACGTTTTCTATTTCACCTCCCTGAAAAAAAGACACCGAAGAAAATGCTGCTGGACTGTTATTTAGAAAAATTATTAGATAAAGTTCAACTATGAGGTACTTTGTTTTGCATTTTTACATTTTTATCTTTTTCCATACTTTATTAAAGGACGTTTGCATTCATAGGAATGATGTAAACATATACTTTTCAAACCTACCAAACTTGTAAGGACTTAATCGACCCATTCCTTCTGGGATCCAATCATGAAGTAAGTACAATACAATTTTACAATTGACCAAACACTAATATTGGGGAAAAGACAAAAATAGGCCACATACAAATATATTAAAAAAAAAGATGCAATAATAATAAGAATACCTTATATTTATATAGTGCTTTTCTCTGACTCAAATACACTTTACAGTGTGAGGGAGGGTAGACAAACAAGGACAGGCAAAAACAAACAACAACAAAAAATAATAAATGTTTATCTGGCAGCTAGGTGTATCACATACATTGCTTTACATATTGAATTGATGGAGCTCACACATCTTACGTTCTTGAGCTGGAGCAATGATAAAACTTCCTGGTCCCATTTTTTGAGGCTAGGAAGTTTCTTAGATTTCCAATTCAAAATATTTAGCATCCATGTTATGAGGTTATTTAATGCTATTGCTTTCTTTACGCATTTGTAGTATAAGTTTATATAGTTGATATTTCCAAGGTACGTTGGGTCTAAAAGGCACGTATTACAAAGACTCGAAAGGCATTCAAATTTAAATACGAAGAGACAGGAAGGCGTTAATAGAGGGGTATATTCTAGCTAGTCTTTCATTGCAGTAATGTACCCTGTGGAACTTGCATTGGTATTGTTGGTCCAAATACCTACATGTTATGGAAACTCATTGTAAAAGTATGGAAATGTAATATTGGCCCTCATGAAGGCTCCAGATGTTCCTCAAGGCCTGTGATCTTCCTAAAGGTTTTTGCTGCTGCATTCAGGGAAACATGTCCTTTTTCTTCTCTTTGATTGACACTCTAAGAGGGGAAACAACGAGAAGGCATAATGTATTTCTGATTTTGGTCCTCTCGCTAAACACTCGGGACAGGTGGTCATGTTTGTTTTTATTTTACAAGGACCTGGCAAGCAGCTGGATCACATTCTTAGACACGCTGAGGTTTGGAAAAAGGGTAAAAGCAACAACTCAAATTAGCTTCAGGTTCACAGGAGAGACGCTGGAGAACGGCACTGATATATTAATTGGTTTAATTGGTATAATAATTTGTTGAACAATTCTACTGATTGGCAACTATATATTGAATCTGTGAACTGACAGCTGTCATTTAACAGTGTATTGCATTTAGGCCTTAAACTATGAAAAATGTCGATTAGAAAAAAAAAAAGTTCAGTAAGTTGAACTGTTGAAAGAGAGGTTTAAGGAGTGAAATATACAAACACATTTCACAGCTGCAGAGAATGAGCAGGAAAACATTTGGTTTGGGCATAGAACCACTTCCATGTTAACTTTAAAAGAGACAGTTAACAGACCTGCTAGCATGCTATTAGAGGCTACACTTAGGTACGGCATTGTGTTTAAACTAAATGCTAATGTTGGCATGCTAACATACTCACATGTACAATGATGATGATATTAATCAGGTATAACATATTTGCCATGTTAGCATGCTAACTTGCTAATTAGCATTAAAGCGATATAAGGCCGATGGGTATGATGCAGTCCTGACAATGGCCCCTCGTAAAAAGTAAGGAAATACAAGCCATCCTGAGGGACAGTAATGTTTGTATAGGCCTGGTTGTTGGAAAAAAGTATTCTCAATAGGCTACTCAATCATCAGTAATGTACATAGTTATGCCCCCCTGTTTGGTCAGAAACTTTTCTTGTTGGGTCCCCATTGGGTAATTGGAAATATTTTCGAGCGTCCTAACCTGGTTCCCACCGAGATGGGTAGAATTAATCTGATAATAATGACAAAATACAAAGCTCCAACTATAATTGCATATGTCATTATGGATTGAACATGAAAAAAGTGCTTATATGTGCCAATGATCCTGTGCCACTGTGAAACAAGTAGGCCTACTTATTTTAATAAAAATATATTGATCAACATTAACTACTATTTGTACAGCAGGTTGCAAATAATCACATCACTGTTCCATTCCTATTCCACACATAGCCTACCTATCAATGACTTTAACGGTACTACTACTCTTACCGATGCTGCTTATTGATCCGGTACTTTAACCATATTTGTATTGGTTATTTTTATTATTTTTTAAGGAGAAAAACTAAACATATTGGAAACAGAATTAACATCGCTTTATTCAATCTATAGTGTGGATTATGGGCTGCAAGCACACATGACATACCTGCAGTGGTGGTAGTAGCAAGTTGATTTACTCAGATACTGTACTTATTTTTAAGTACTTAACTTAAGTATTTTAACTTTTGCGTCTTTGTACGTCTACTCCACTACAATTCAGAGGTAAATGGGAACCATGAATGTCAGTTTATGTTAAAACAATTTTGAAGAATTTCACTCCAACGCAACATTTGTTTTCATGTCATTCCCATTTTCTATCTTCCCTCGTTTGCTGTCAAAACTCCAATGCAGACATATAATACAAGGAACATCCTGGTAGCACTATAGGAAAGTCGGTGGGATCACCAGAGTCTCTGGAGACTACACATTTCTGTTCTACATAAAAGAGCAATCCATCAAATACATTTTGACATATCACTGTAAAACACACAGTCAGAAAAGGAAGCAATTTTATTCACATTTAGTTCTGACCGGACCGTCATTGATTTCAAAGCCTACAAAAAATGAATTTAATAGAATAGACATGGCATGTTGGGAGGTAAATGCTGAACGACATTGCTTGTGCTTGTATTGGCTTCATTTATCTTATCAGCACATCAGAATAGACATGTTTCAATGTGTGCTCCTTCTGGACTAAAGAGACAATTATACATGTCTGATTGTCTTCCTTTCCTGGTTCCCATTGAGACTCAACAATCAAGCGTTTGGCAGCCGTGTGTGTTTTTACTCCGTCTCTGAAAGCAGACCCTGTTGCCCCCATGTTCCTCATCAATTGCTCTTATAAATGGAACCATTGGCCTCTCCAGTCTGCTGGCTCTTCCAATACTAAGTCTGGGGTTTATGGGTTTGAGGCTCTTTCTACACCCTTTCCCCTTCCACTGACCACAAAGTGAAAACCTCAGACTGCATACTTGATGATCTTTGAAGCTCTCCGAGATGGAGAAGAGAAGCTATACAATTTGGAAACGTTAAGAGCAAGATATCTTGTTTTGACATTTTAAAGGTCCCATGTCATGCTTTTCCGGTTATTACCCATCCCCTTGTGTGTTATGTAGCTTTTTCTGCATGTAAACGGTCTGCAGTCACAAACCCTCAAAGTACACCCTGTAGCGAGTAAAACTCTAACACAGAAAAGACCTGTCTCTGCTGCCCCAGAACGCCTCGTTGGAGATTTTTCTTTTTCCATTTGTTTCTTCCTGAGTATAGTGACGTGACCATACCCAGGTCCAAATGGACCAATACGTGGAGCTCCTCACACACACACACACACACACACACACACACACACACACACACACACACACACACGCACACATACACACACACCCACACACACACACACACACACACACTCACTCACTCAGCCTTATCTTTTCTCAGCCACGGCTCCGTGGATCTCCACTCACAGTGTGCTCAGGCTGAGTTACTCGGTGTCTCGCTGCCTCGCAGACCCCACGCAGCAACCAGGAAACGACACCAGTAATCCAGCTCACACTGTCCGCTCCTCGAGCGGAGCAGCGAGCCCCTCAATGTCCCGCCAACACGGCACCAAGACCCCACGCAGCATTCTCATCTGTTTGTAATTACTGGTGTCCTTTTCTGGTTGCTAACAAACGACATTGCAACACATAAACACACATCAGAGCACAGTGGGCTCATAGGGAGGTCAACGGCTTGACTCCAACAAGCCGTTTAGGACAGAGAGTGAAAGAAAACCAATGTGATTTTGGAACATTGAACAATGTAAATCTATTCTAGTAGACCTCAACAATGGAATTATGATCAGTAGAAATGGCCATGACATGGGACCTTTAAATAAAATATGGAAGAAAAAGCATCAAGTGTTGCATGTTCACAGTATTCCACCTTGGCCTCAATACACAACACACCTTGACCACAAATGTTGAGCGGTTTCCCTCATCGCCCATTTTGCCAAAACTTTCTGCCGAGCACATTACCTGTAAGTAAGAAAGATTGAGTGTTCTTAGCATTTTAAGCTAACATGAGTTTTGTTTGCTCTGTAATACTTGAAATATTTTTTGGAAGAAAATGTAGTCCTATGATGGTAATTTTCACAATTGCAAGGTGCTGGTATCAATCAGGCAAGACACCATGTAAATGTGTTCAGGCGGTCTTGCGCTTGTGAATTCCCCGCTGACATTTTAAGGAGATGCTGGCTATCATGAGGGGAAAGCCACACGCTATCTGTCTGGACGCCTCACAAACTACGGGCCAGAAATGAAACAGTGGAATGTTTGCACGAGAATATTCAGCCGAGAGTGGAGAATACAAACATGCTGTCAAAGGCAGAAACAAGTTCAGCTACTTTTCTCTGATGAAACGCACACTCCTCGAAGTGCAAATTGTTTAAAAATGTCTGTCTGTCTGTCTGGCTGAAACCCAAAGGTCATTTCTAATATTTGCTTACTGTTTTGCCTACTATGTGTCTCAAACTCTGTGAATAAGGGAGGGAGAGCTCGCTGTTCCGAGAGAAATAGCCACAATATGGCAAAACCACAAATACTCTATAGCTATCATTCATTCTGCAAAACATGAAGATCTTATCAGCGGATTGTCTTGTGTACAGCAGGAAGCATCTTAAAGTACTCAGGATAATCAGTATTCTTTTGATACAATAGCAAATAAGCAATGTAGATTAAAGAAAAACAGTGTAATCGTGCTGTTTTAAGCCAGAGTTATGAAAGGGCAGATTCACAAGGGATAGAAATAAATAATAGCAGACCAATGTATTTGGTGAGGGGCAAAGAAGCCGCAGGGGGAAAATCTTTCGCCTTTTTTTGGACAGAAACTTGGCATATTTACAACACTTTTATAATAGTTTAAGCATAAATGTAATTTTCAGGAGTCAATAGCGTGATACTATAAAAAACCACATGGCTATGGCTTCATGTCTATCACCTCTAAGCAAAAGGCAGCAACAGACACATAAAAGCTTTAGACGGGCACTAGCCGGGCGTTATCTGACATATTCTAGGTTGTACAACTAATTTACTGCTATACTACTCATCCCTGCACCGATCTATTGAGCTCAGAGTACCAGTTCATACAGCCTCTGAAGCTGCTAGTGTGGCTGTAGACTTGTATCTTGTTGTTTACTGTGCAATAATCTCTCGTTCACATGAGTCAATGTTCACAGATGCTGTACAAATTCCTCCCAACAAACAAGTGTTATTAGTCTTCTGTTATCGGTATTTAGCTTTCAGGTCAAATGAAATATCTTACTGGGTGACGTCTCTTCTGGAGGACATCTTTCTCCCTCTGCTATAAATATATCACCGTGTTAAGTCTACTGGGTGTCCTTGAACATTTTCAAACCGACGACAGTCAGCGTGTGTAATTGTGTGTCCTGGTGACTTTCTTTTGCTCTCTGACCATGACACAAGCGTATTATTAAAGCGTATTATCTTTGTATTTTCACCACATCAATGGTTTGGCCTGTAAAGTCAGACAGGACAGCAAAGACATAACAGGGCTTCAGCACTTTCTGCCTCCAGAGCGTATGGAACTGGTAAGCGCCTCGTAAATGAAGAAGTATGTCACAGTAACTGCAAACTAGCAGACTCTGATGAGCCAGTTTGGTAACAATTTATGATCTGTGTCAGTATTTAATTGTTTGGGGTTTAGGGAAGAGAACGCTTAGTAGACAGTAGAACAACGTGCTGGTTATGAATTGTACAAAGACAAAAAGAGAAGAAAACCAGTGCAGCGATTAGGAACAGCCTCTGTTGCTATCCGTTCACACACATGCACGCTGTTTTATCAGGAGTCTGCCATGCCAAGTACAGGAACTGTCTTCCTGCTTGGCTTAATTCAGACTTAATTCAGACTCATGCAAATATTTTCCATTCACTTTTCTGGTCATGCACCATCTTCTAAAATGTCATCAGACACCACTCACAGGCTAGTTTGTGATAGTAGTTTTTGCAAAATATGCTTAATTCTTTTGTTTTTGTAAACAACCATATTAAAAAACATCAGCCTTTAAAAAAACAAAAGGATAGAAATTATTTATGCACAGAACAGTCTGAGCTCTCTAGGTTTTTATTTGGGAGATGTTCATGCAGTATATTCTCCCAGATCACTAGAAGAACACTGTGATCTTTTTGTGAAACACAGAAAATATGTTTCCTGTAACAGTTCACGTTCATTATGATTCAGCAGCTTGAATGTCTGCAGGTGCCATGAATTACATCCAGTCTTGGATCTACCAACAGTTTCTTAACCAAAGGATTTCTGGGAAGAGGATTTTTCCAAACTTCCTTCCTGTTGTCTTTGCAAATAGCAAAACCATGACATTTCTGTGGCTTTTCTCCTCATAAACGTTTTTTTTCATGGTGAAAACCAGCAACAGTTTTCCAAATCAGTGTTTAATGATTTACATGAGATCAAATTTTCCCTTCACTGCCTCGGCCAAACTAAAACAGTGTTCAGTCAATATTTTAGTAAATCTATAAAAGGCTCCCAGCCGCATGCTGATGTGCTTGGCTTGTGGTATGGTTTGAATTGGACGTTTATTTGCATAAACATCACATTTAAATGCATGAAGGGCAATGATTCATAAATCTTGAGTTGAAGGACATTTTTGTATGGTCTTTCCCGTCAAATGTGATTTCCACATTCCCAATGCCCCCAAAATGTCCCATTTTCAATGCAACTTGGCAGATAAATAATAACAAACTTTGCATAGAGACGCTACATACCGGAGCACGGTGAACAATCTGATCCCAGCCCACCATCGTACCACATGGGTCGTGCGCTTTGTTGCTCTCCTGATGTCTGCGGTATAGGAGTGAAAAGCTCACCTCTGTGTAGTGACTCATGAGAGGTCCTGTCAGTAGGAATAAAAGAGGGCCAGTGCGTGGTAATTAAAGTGGGTCTGCAGCAGAGCAAGATTTAAGAACCACAGCCTGCTAATCAAGTCAGCACACATGCTATTAATAGTAGATGGTGACACAAGCACCCAACCACCATCAAGTCCCCCCACACTCAAGCAAACAATTACCCTATCACATATTCAGTCAGGCACACATGTTAACTCCTACCTACAGGGTTTTACCTGTCACCAGAAACAATGTGTTAATCTGCAAATACTGATCAAATTGAAAGCTATTTGCAGGGGCACTTAGCAACGTTATGGGCTATATGCAACGAGAATGCTTTACAATTATTTGGATGGGATTAAATCATACTGCTCTTTTATTGGAGCTCAGATGGTCATGAAAGCAATGTGCTGCTTATTGCTTATTGCACATTTTTGTCAACTTTAGAGTTATTTTCCATCTGTCCTTTCTTCTTGAATATCTATATAATGCCAGGAAGGCTTTATTTAAATTGGGTACAAATATCCAATTTGTTCTGTTCTGTTACACCTGTTTTTAGTCTTTATGCTAAGATAATCTAACCAACCGGCTGCTGTCTCTACTTATTCAATTTACAGACTCTAGAGCTACTCTCTGCAAGAAAGTGCCTAAGCATATTTCCTAAATGTTCAACTATTCCTTTAAATGCCAGATGCTTTTTCATCAATTTGCTCAGTGAAGTTATTAATCACAGTCAGGTTTTCTTGCTATTTATGAATTGAGGGCTCAAATGTACCGAATGATCAGCAAAGAGGCTCAGAGGACATGAAACACAATCTAATGAAGACAAACTGAACCCAGCCCAAAACAATGAAACCATTATTCGATCCACAGAGCTGTATGGTGGTGAGCCATGCCATTGGTCTCAGTTTTCTTCTTCGTACCTTTCATTTCTGACTTGCGCCACTTAATCACGAGAGAAACATTTAACTCCCATCAACAAAATGCTCAATGGCAATGTTCTTCCTTGCCTGGCTAAACAGCAACACACCATATCTCTTACCTGTCAAAAACAAACCGTGGAAAATATGTGAGCAGACTCATACAGAAATCATTTCCACAACCCTAATTTAATTTGGAACAATACTGCGGCAATTTATACCAGGCAGTTTTAATTTTTCTTCTTGATTCTTAATATAAATTCATTTTTCCGTCTGTTTTGCTATGTTTTGTTTGAAATTGTGATTGTAATGATCCCAGGTTATACAGGCATCTATTAAAGCTATTCAATAAAGAATTCTGCCACTATATATAAAATCGCCCTATCATTCTTTTTGGGGGTTTTCCTTCCTGTAATGGGTTATAGGTTTTTGTGAATGTAAACGGTCATCTAAGGTTTCTCTCCCACACACTCCTTTGTTTACTTCTGTAACATAACGACATCGTTACGTAACACTCCCGCTTCTATTGGCTAGCACTCCAACACATTAAACGCGATAGGCTAAGGGGTGGGTCAACTATAAGTGGTTGATCAATCCCACCAGAGCTGGCCAGCTAACCAATCAGAGCAGACTGGGCTCTGGTTTCAGACAGAGGGTGAAAAGAGGTGCTGCAGCACAGGAAGTACGAGAAAAATAAAGAGCTTTTTGAACATTAAATCATGGAGACATGTCACAGCAGAGGCACTAAATACTAATATTTAATAAACCATTTAGTGCAGGTTATCAATCAATCAATCAATGTTTATTTATATAGCCCAATATCACAAATGTTACATTTGTCTCAGTGGACTTCACAGTTTGTACAGAATATCAGTATGACAAAACGACATCCTCTCTCCTTAGACCCTCACATCGTACAAGGAAAAACTTCCAAAGAAAACCCACAGTTTAAAGGGAAAAATGGGAGAAACCTCAGGGAGAGCAACAGAGGAGGGATCCATCTCCCAGGACGGACAGACGTGCAATAGATGCCGTGTGTAAATCGAAGAGATAATAAGTTAGCTGAATTTTAATGTCAGGTCACTTTAAGC
>NW_011370640.1:58487-69447 GCF_000735185.1 Notothenia coriiceps
CCCCCCACACACACACACACACACACACACATACTCACAGGAGGCAGAAAGAGGCGCTATAAAAACGTGGCTCGGTATTTGAGTGTCAGTGGGGATAATTTACAACCATGAAGGACCCAGATGGATACAGTCTCGGGAAATACTCCGCGAAGGAGGTGCATTGGACTTTATGAAGGGTAAACAGGATTTCTGATCTAAAGGAAAAAGACATCTGTGGAATTTGCTGAAAGTGTTTGTTTCTGGATGATATCTGTTGGACAGTGAAAACTATCTTCATGTTGTTCAGCTGGACTGGGAAGGATATCTATACTATGTAGTGGTAAGATATTTCTTTATTTTAAAGCAAAATAACAGGCCTTAAGTGAATTTGTTCCTAAATCGAATAGATTGCATGTTTTTAAATGTCTGACTATAACTCGACACATAGCGTTTGTATTATCACAGTGAACATTGTATTTCTGTACTTTCTTACAAACTGCAACATTCTGCAAAGAGGTGCAACCAAGAGCAAATGTATGGTGTTTTTCTTTTTAAATCTGAATATTTAGACTGTTTATTTCTTTCTCTTAATTCATTGAGTCAACATAAATATACATCTGCTTACACAATATGTTATGTAGCTATACACGTATAGTATTCCTACAATGCTTGAGTAAAAAATATATAGAAGTTAGCAAGTATAATGGTTCACTTACATTCATTTGCATTTTGCACATATAGTTAAAAAAAAGGTGAACAAATGTTCTCTGTATAAATGTCTGTTTCTATATACAGTTAAGTACAGAACATCAGCTTATAGGTTTATTTTCTTTACATCACATTGGACTCCTTGAGACAAAATAAGATAACATACGGTAAGATGAGATAGAGCTATATTTATCATAAGGGACATTTATGAAAAATTTGATATATATTTATTTACTCATTCTCATTCATTTATGCCTACATTGCTTAGCCGTGATGTATTTTAATATGCAGGAGTGAGTCATTGTCCTGTTCGTGACCTGTGTTTGACCTCCAGCCAAACGCAAGGATCCAGTCTCCACTCACCATCATGCTACACTGCAGCTCTGTCACTAACCTTGTGATTTTTCATGATAGCTGGACACTATTCACAGGGTAAACAGCTGTCAAGTCATGTTTGAAAGAGCATTATGAAGAAAAATGTGTTCAAATATTTAACTAAGTATTGTTTATTATTAGAAGTCCCTCAACCTAAAGGCACGGAACAAATATTAACATACCTAAGGCCTATTTAAAGTTTCCTTATTTGAAGTTACACAGCTTTGATGCTTCTAAATGGACATCTATGGGACATTTTGGAGTGACATGTTAGTCAGTTTTTTCCACCAAATCAATAAGGCACCATATAATTCAATTTATATGATATCATTGTGTTTTATTCCTAAGTGTGTGAAGGAATACAACACAATTATATCATATCAATTCAATGATATAGTGCGTTATTGATGTGGTGGAAAACACTGACTAACATGTCACTCCAAAATGTGATGTCCATTTAGTTTCAAATCTGTTAGGTTTACAGTTTCAGTTTTTGACATAAATGTTCACTTATTTTTATTTGTATGCTTTACAGCTTTCTCTTAAGATCCACAGCTCATTTGGTCTTTCTTCTTTGTCTTGCAGCCTCCCTTAACAATGGACCTCATTCCGTTCACAGTTCAGTGATGTTAGCTTTGAGCCATTACAACTCCTCATCCTCCCCGCTCCTCCCTCGGTCCTCTAATGGCAGCGGGGGGAAAGTGGAGGCCAGGGTGGCAGTTGAAGGGCTGTCTCAGCAGGGAAACCTCACCCTGCTGCAGCCCACCACCAGTGGAGTTATTGTGGTCATACTGTCCATGACACTGGGCATCATCTCCAATATCGTGGCCCTCTTCATCCTGGCCAATGCCTACTCTCAGCAGCGCCGGCGCAACAAAGCCACATTCCTTCTCTTTGCCTCTTCTCTGGTTTTTACAGACTTCATTGGGCATGTGATCCCTGGTGCCCTGGTGCTCAGACTCTACCTCTCTGGAGGTGTTCATCCTGATGACTTCAACTCCTCCGATGGGATGTGTCAGTTCCTGGGTGGCAGCATGGTGTTCTTCGGCCTGTGCCCACTCTTCATGGGCTGTGCCATGGCTGCTGAGCGCTGCCTGGGTGTCACGAAGCCTCTACTGCACTCCTCTCTAGTCACCAAAACACGTGCAAAGATCTGCCTGTCTGCCATCTGGCTGGCGGCTCTGTTTGTGGCCCTGCTGCCTTGCTTTCAGCTGGGCTCCTACGCCTACCAGGACCCAGGGACCTGGTGTTTCATCAAAGTGCTCAGTGACACTCAGGAGGTGGACGTGGCGTTCGTGGTGCTGTTCTCTGGGCTGGGGATGGCCTCACTGGCTCTGGCGCTGGTGTGTAACACCATCAGTGGACTGACCCTGGTGCTGGCGAGGCTCAGGAGGAAGCCCGGCTCGCATCACTCAGCAAAGTCTCATGATATAGAGATGGTGGTGCAGCTGGTCGGCATCATGGTCACCTCCTGCATTTGCTGGAGCCCTCTGCTGGTGAGTCATAGAAGGTACAATGAGAGGGGATGAGCACACAAGGTTGGGCGATAATGAGATCACTTCACCTTTCTGCTAGGTATGGCACTGGCACTCAGAGCACTCATTTAGAAAAAGTGCTATTGTATAAGTAAAGGTATTTGGATTTGTTGTCCCTTTCTTATGATGCCTGTAGTTCGATAAAAGCATGTCATTTTCACACAGCTGGAACAATGTATTTATGATGCAGGTTATTTTTCAGTGGCTATCTCTGCAACATAATACATATTTATTTATTTAACTGTTTTACAGTGTTGATAGAAAGTTTTAAAACAAACTTTTGCCCATTGCAAATTAAAGAGCTATTACGCTCATGTTCAGGTTTCATATTAGTATGTTGTTCCTCCACTGTGACTTGTTAGCTCTTTATTGTTCTCATATTGCCTGTGCTGCAGCATCTCTTTTCACCCTCTGTCTGAAATTGTGGGAGAGAAACTCACTCTGAAAGGGAGCTTTTGAATTTGATCCTTTGCAGACCGTTTACATGCAGCAAATCTATAACATACTACAGGAAAGGGAGAACCAAAAAGCATCATAGGGCTCCTTTAAGTATTTTTACTACCCAGAAAGCATTATTTGAAGATACTTACTGAATACAAGTAGGAAAATAGCAACAGATTTAAAATATTTAAAAAATAAGACACGGGTGTAGACCATACAAATATTGAGCGTTTTTCTTTTTATGGATGCTGACTATCCACTTGACCTTCCTACAGTTTAACGAAGTCAAATAGGCCTGAAGTAACTAAAGGAAAAACTGAATGTCAATTCAATAGGAAAACCACTAAAACCAAATTCAGACAACTTCGTGTCAAGAGGAAGAGATTCTACAAACAAACACTGAATGTAAAATCTGCTGCATGAATTCTCCTTCAAATTGAGGCAGGCAGAAGAATATATTATATATATCATATTTCTTACAAATCACTAAATGAAGTAGTCTAAAGAGCAGTAGTGGAATGTAATCAAGCAGATTTACTCAATATTTGTACTTTTGTACATCTCGGATGTAAATATTCAACTTTTTTACTCCACTACATTAACTTTAGAGCTTTACTAACTTTGCAGGTTCAAATTGATAGTACATAACATAAATTAAGTAACAGATTGTGATGGATGATTATAGGTGAATCTATCCAGCAATTTATAAGGTACAAACTAGCCACTCATTTACAAGCTTCAACATTAGTGTAATGAAGACATTAATGCATCCATGATTATAATCAACATTGTACTGAAATAAAGCGTTTTTCCTAATGACTATACTGTATATACTTTTGGTACTTCTACTTAAGTAACATTTTGAATGTGAGACTTTTTTGTGATAGAGCGTTTATACATCTGAAAACGTATTCCACGACTGATGAAGAGATTTTTCTAACATGTTTCATGTATCATGCTGATACGCCTGCAAAAAATAACATAATGTGTTGGATGTGATAATACAACAAAATTACATAAATTATTTGTAACTTATGCAGTAGTTTTACCCTCTCATCATGTTGTAATACAAGATGTTCACCCCTGCAGATCTTTGGCCTGATGTCGGCGATCCGCTCCTACACAGGATCCATAGCAGAGGACCTATCCAGCTATAAAACCCTGATGGTGATGGCTGTGAGGCTGGCCACATGGAACCAGATTCTGGACCCCTGGGTCTACATCCTGCTGCGGCGCACCGTTCTCCGCAAAATCTACCTCATCGCTAAGTGCCAGGCAGGACGGAGGGGGACTATCATCGGCCGCTGGGAGCCCACCTCTTTCCCCAGCTCAGAGAAGCATCAAGTCAACCAAGTTTGAGCTGAGGGAAAAGACTGATAAGTACTTTGTCCCTAGGTGAACATTTACAGAACCCTGAGAATAAAGAAGGGAGACCAACATAGAATATCTTTTTGGCTGGAAATGCTTAATATAATCAAAAGTACCTCTCTCAAACTCCATCAAAGTTTACCCTTGAGTTCATTGTCTGACCCTAACAAATGGAAGCTAGCTAATGCTATTGTTTTGCACATAAACCTTTTATAATTTTCTTGTAATAAGTGAACATTCCTTAGTCATTTTGTATTCTCATTTGGAAACATGAAGGGCCACAGAATATGAACACAGAAGTGTGATGCTGCGTCACTCATAAAGGGAATGAGTAATGTTTTATTTCATAACTTCATTTGAACCATCATTGGAAGTAAAAAAATAAATTTCACATGTCTTGCTCTTACATTTATTTGGAAGAATTGAGCTGCACCAATATAACCACCAGGGTGAGCTCCAGAGTAAAGCAGAAGTACTTGGATTGTGTTCAATGTTAATATTCTGCTGAATGTATTTCATGAAGGAATGTTGATGTTCAAGTATTGTGGAGTGTATGTACTGTAAGTTTACGTTTTTAATATGCTTTCCATTTTTTTATACAGTGCTTTATGTGAAGTAATGTATTGTTTTGTAAGTTAAAACTTGAATTGTACCCTCGATTTTACAGAAGATATGTAAATACATTATAATTGAATGTAAATAAAAGAATGCAATGTGACCTTACTCTGAATTGAATTGAGTACTTAAGTATTCTCTCTGCTGTCCTGAGTATTAATGATAAAATACATCTTTATTGACAGTATGATCTGCAGCAGTAATTTCCTGCCGATTCCTTCTGGACTTCACATTCCAGTGATGACAATAAAAAAGGACCAAAACGAATTATCCACTAAGGTCATGCGGGTAATAACATAATAAATCCAGAATATTGTTGAGCAAATACCTTTGATTTAGTTGAGGATGTAAACTTGAGACACGCTTCAGTGCTTCAATGAAATACCATTATCACCAGCTTAGTATTTTATTAGTTTCCTTTCTGCATCACCGTCTGCCGGATAGAAAATAAAGCCTTTCTGACATACTTGTTAATTCATTAATGTGACTCACTTTGAAGTGCTGAATTATAACTGGCACATCCTGCATTATGTTAACCACCTGGAGAATGTTATCTTAACTGTACACAAATTCAATAAAGAACTATTTAAAGATAATGATATTTTAGAAATTTGCTTGAGGAGGTCAGAAGCAATTAATTCATAGGTGATTTATCTATCCAATAAACATATCTGGGCCATTCTACCGAATTGGTGGTACAGTACAGTTGGAACAGTTTTGAAATTGTATATGTTTTTTTCCCAAAACGTTGTCCATATATATTTTGTACCATATCTAAATTACACATATCTAGTAAAAGAACCGTACATTTTTATATCGTATTTTCAGACTGTATTGGAATGTTCTTCCTCTACCAAAAATGGCCACTACCGAAACATAGTACATACACTCTAGTAAAAAAGTATTATACTAACCTGTTAAGATTGTTTTACCTTCCCTTCTCTAAATAGTATTTTAACAAATATGTCTTGAGGGTTTTCACAATTAAATCAATGCAATTACATTTTTAATCACATTTCAAAGTTCAATTTATACAATTCATAAAAATCATAATGCAAACTTTCTTTGTAAAATGCACAATACTGATCATATTGATTCCAGAGTTGATGATTGTTGAAATTGAACATACATTAAACCAATCAGTATCATATCATTTTAGTTGATAAATCAATATACTTTATTTTTTACAAAACATCCAGTTTTTCGGTAGTGACCATAGTATTTTGTTCTCAAGGTTGTTTCATATCCCCTCAACCTTATTTCTTAATCTTAACTCATAACATGCCTTATGTTGAAGTGTGAATGTTTGAAGCTACTGACCAAGGATCAGTACTTTAGTAACAGGCAAAAATAGAGGGGAATGAGGCTAGAATGCATGATCTGTTTGGTATTTTGAGCCAAACACTTCATAGACATGTTTTTTATATATCTGAGACCTATAATATATGCCTAACAACAGTATAATAAGAGACCTTTAAAGTAACACACTGATTTTCAGACTTTAAAACACATTTATTTCAAAATGGTGGGATTTACCTGCTTACCATTCCATTTTGTCACTACCGAAACGATCATTTCAATTACTGAAACGTAACCATATGTTTCGGTAGTGACTGTTTTGGTAGTGACGATTCTAGCTAAAATTGAGCATAACTAAAGAATGCTAGTAAGTACATGGCTAGCATACACATTTTTGAAGAGGTTTACACACATACAAACCTAATACTTTGCATAAAACCCCGAAAAAGTTTACTTCATTGAAGATATGTGTTCGGTAGTAACAATTCTTAAGGTTACACGCCGATTTTCTGATTTTGGAACAGATTTAGGTAACACTTTATTTTGATAGTCCATAGTTAACACTCTATAAGTCATCAGTTGACATTTAGTAGCATGTCAACAGTGCATCAGTTGACATGTGTCAGTTGACATTCAACAGCATCGTTCAAACCGACAAGTAACTAAGCATTAGTTGATGATCAACAGATGAGCAACTAAAGTTCTGTTGACTATTACATTAAGCATTAGTTGATGATCAACAGATAAGCAACTTTAGAGTTTAGTTGACTATCTGTTAATCGTCAACTAATCTAGAGTTGACTATTAGTATACTTTTAGTAGGTTTTCCACTTAGCGTTTGTAGGCATGTGTTAGGACTATCCAATTAAAGTGAAAAACAGTTGAGAACAGTAGAAAGTCTATAACCTATCAACAGAACACATACATTCATCCACTGATGATATGCAACAGACAAAAGCGAAATGTTTTGCACAACTGATCACGAACACTGGATAACTGAAGTCGAATACCAGACTATAAAGCACAGTAGAACAAACACTATACACAGCATATCAGAGAAAGAAAGCTTTTTTATTTTAATAATATACTACAAGTAAAAACTGAACAGTTGTGAACCACATTCAATCCTACTAAAGGACATCTAAACATAATTATTAACAGGTCGCCAAAAAACTTCCCCAAAGTAGCTTTCCAAAATGAAAAAACTTCCCCCCTACAACAACAACGCTCAACCCACATTCAGAATTACCTGGCAGAAAAGGGGAGGAGCTGTTTGTTGCTTTTCGTTTCAGCAATCTTTTCTGCCAGTTCACCGACTATTTTTTTCTGACAGAGTTGGGCTAATTTTAAAAGTGTGGTTTTACCCTTAAACTGGTCTAGGACACTTTTGTCCACCAGGAATACTTCAGCAATTGCTGCAGTGTCTTTCACAGCATTCCTGGAAACATGAGCTTTCTTAAAAGCTTTGGTCATCTTGAAGCCTCTCTGCAACAGTTTAAGGCAGTGCCGATATCTTCTCACCACATCTGAGATGGAAGACACTGAAAAATAAAGAATACATTAATGTCAATAAATGTTATTGCCCCTCAATAATTGTTGTGGTGTGTATTCAGTGCAGTGTCTTAGTTGCAGGGTGAGCCATAGTGTTTCTCACATATTTTCTCTTGAAAAGGGACCACAACTTGGATGAATGTGTGTGACTTCCATTTGTTTTAGAACATGTGTTGTATTTTATAGTAGGTACTAGGTAGTGTGCCTGTATGCGCAGTGTGCAAATCTAGTTAGATAATTGGCTATTTATTGATAAAAAACATATTGGTGGTAAAAACTGGTGAGAACATTATTTATATTTCATTATTCATTACAGGTTCAGCTCAAACAGCCATAGTAGATGAGCATTAGAGGTGTGGACATTTCTCGATTTATAAGATGCATCGCGATGTACGATGCACTCTGAAACTACGGGGCGGCCGAGGACAAAAAATACACATGCGTTAATCGCGTTAAAATAATTAGTGGCGTTAATTTTTTTTTTATTTAACGCGTTAACTTGACAGCCCTAATTTATAGTTATTAAACTGTACAAATCTGCAGTGCAGTGATTTAGAGTTCCACCACAGCATAGTTCAGGAACCCGCCCCCCCGAACAAAACCAAAGAAAAGTACGAGTCCCCGCGGACAGTAGGGCACGTCTAGTCGCCTGGGTCGCCCATCCGCAGGACTTTACTTTGCGATGTAGACATCGTACATACACCCTCATAGACCACGGGAAGATGAAAAAAGGTGTAAAAACATTATGCCTAACCTAAGTAAACCGGAATAAATCAAACTTAACCCACTTAATTTCAAGTGCTGTACGCCTATATGAAAACAACACCCGGTATCTTACTACCTCGTAACTACACTTTTGAGTCAAATTTCAAGATCCAGATAACAACCCTAAAATAAGATCCAAGATACCCCAAACACACGAGCTCAAATGGGCAACCTCTCCAACACGAGAGCTAGAGATTCTCACATCAACAGAACCCATCCCCACTAGCGTACCGTAAAAATACTTCCACAACTAACAAGGATAAATAGATAGCGAAAACAACTAACAAGTCCACACAAAACAACACAATAACAACAACCCCCACAAAAAAAAAAACACCACAAAAAATAGACACTCAAACACCCAAAAAAAACCACCACACCAAAACTCACAACAAAACCCCCACAAGGTAGGAAATAATACCGTGAAACGGTGAACTACAACTGCATTGTCCATTAGCGGTCAGACTTAACCATAACGACGCGTTTGCCCAGGACCCGTAAATACTTCCCCGCGCGCGCGCGCGCGCGCGGGCGAGCGTGGAGGAGTATGACTTCGCGTTTACAGCCCGCGGCCGCGCCGCGGCGCGCACGCCATCCCCATCTAGTCTTACCCAACCGCCAGGTGTTAAGATCAGTGGCGAGACGAACACCGGTCGACAGCAAGGCTGGGAACGAGCACGTCTACATGCGCTACGGCTGAAGTAACACGGAAAAGGCACCCTCATGTCGAGTCAGGGTGTCGCGTACGAAGATGGGTATCTTAGCGCTTGACTATCCGCGAACAGACGGCGTCTAACGCAACATGCAAGATGCGTGCAGCGGGATTACGCGAGGCAACTTACTGTGGGCTCAACCTGAAAATGACAGACCTGTGCGTGTGTACTCGGCGCAGAGGATGTGGGTCCGAGTCCCGCCGAATCGAAGATCAGGAAAGGGGCCGTACAAGTCAAATCAAGTGCTGAGTGTCGAAGACAACCGGCATTGGGTGGCCAGTTTGTGTATGTTGATTTGGTAGACAGGGTAAAAGTGACTAGCATTGCGTAGACACCGACGGCAACTCCGAGGAAGATCGCAACGGCTGCAGAGAAGAGGATCCTGGAAGGGAGAACGGATCTGTGTACTGGACTAGAGACTCGAGATGTGTTGTTGGAAGGGACGATGTGCAGTGGTTCTCTGGCACCATAGGACCGAGACTATGCAGCCGTGACAAGTGCACTCTGAATATATGTGTGTCTGTCCACACAAGTGAAAGTTCAGTAGTTCAGGTTAGTTAACTGTAGACCTATTGGTCGAAATAAGGGGAAACTATCAGGGAAACAATTGGTCAGCAATGTGGATTATAGCAGTAGTTAGCAAACTGTTAAGTTTGTGCACTAAGTTGTCTGTTTAGTGTACGTAAGTTGTTGACACGCACGGTCATCTATATCGCTTAACTGAGATAATCAGTATCTGACTAGTTCGTCTATATTGAATGTATGCAACTTATATTCGTGAAGACCCATTGTGGGCGGGCGAAAAATAAAACTATCTATCTTGTCTATGGTGATTATTCAAAGTCAACTGGTAGTTGTGGACAAAGTTGTCAACTGATTAGTGTACTGTAATTCGTTGATTTCACGTCCATCTGATATGTAATTAGGTAATCAAACTACTAGTTGTCTATGTCGTTGATTTCAAGTCGAACTGACTAAGTGTAATTAGTATATCAACTACTACGTTTGTCTATTCCGTTGAAAATCTCAAAGTCAACTGATATATCGTAATTCGTAATTAACTACTAGTTGTCTATTCGTTGAAATCTTCAGAAATCAACTGATAATGTAATACGTAATCAACTACTAGGTTGTCTATTCGTTGAAATCTCAAATCAAACTGATAGGCAACTAGGCAGTTGATTAGGATCTCAACTGATAATCATATGAGATATTCACTCCAAGAGGTGATTCGCAAATCATCCTGTACACAATCCCTGATAGGTTAATTTCACTTTTTGTTCAACATCTTGTCATCTTCAGATATTGGATAGGTTGTTCTTGTCTATGTAGGTGATTTAAATAGTGGGTGTCTGCGTACCCTTATTTCGCTTTTACAAAAACGTGTCTGACTAGTTGCCTGTGACTTATTAACTTCAGTATTGTCCCGATTATTTCGTGTCATCTTGTTTGTGATATGTGTTCGCGTATAGTCTCTTCTCTTTCGCAAAAAATAAAAATTATTATTGATGAGTGTTCGATCATTTTGTGACTTGTCCGAACACTTTACCATTTTTATTTCAAAACTTTGTGTAATAGGATGTCGTACCATGGAAGTTATAGTCCGCCGTT
>NW_011370640.1:69492-81903 GCF_000735185.1 Notothenia coriiceps
GCATACCCTCCAATCTCCTCAATAAACTCCAACATATCCAGAACTCTGCTGCCCGCCTCCTCACCCACACCCGCTCCCGAGACCACATCACTCCCATCCTCCAGAACCTCCACTGGCTCCCCGTCCGTCAAAGAATCCACTTCAAAGTCCTCCTCATTACTTACAAAGCCCTCAACAACCAGGCCCCCCCCTACCTCACAGACCTGCTGCACCACCACAACCCTTCCCGCTGCCTCCGCTCATCAGAAGCCAACCTCCTATCCATCCCCACCCGCACCAATCACCGGACCTGGGGGGATAGAGCCTTCTCCGTCGCTGCCCCCTCCCTCTGGAACTCACTCCCACAACCCATCAGAGACCGCACCGACCTCCAAAAAAACTCACCTCTTCAATCTGGCTTTTCATGTGTGATTTTTTTTTTTATTATTTGACTTTAACTTTAAGTATATATTTATTTGTTGTTCCTTTCTTCTCTTTTCTTTTCTCTTCACTATTATCTGTAAAGCGTCTTTGAGCACCTGTAAAAGCGCTAACAAATTAAATCTATTATTATTATTATTGTCTTGTTAAATAGTTTTTCTTGTTGTGGGACCGCACTTTGTACTAATTCAGTAGAATGCCCCATATAGGGGAAATAAAACATACAGCCAACCTACTGATATAGATACATAAAAGAAGACAGTATTACAAATATGTACAGTAGGCCTAACTTTTGTTTAAATATCTCTAAATAAAGCCCTTCGACCTGTAGTGGCTTTTATCACCGTAGAGAGGGGGGCGGCACCTTTTATGATGGTTCATAGTGCGCCAGTTAAAGCGTAGAAGAAGAGGAGCAGGAAGTAGAAGAAGTCCTCCTTACTACGTTACCGCGAAAAGGTCTGGTCTATACGCATTTGTATTCGCTTTTTGTCAAAGGTAAGCCCTAACTGCAAAGGCGTAACTTCTCTTGAAGGTAGTGTTACTGTGCAAAAATAAACCCAATGATTACACTTTCACAAACATGGTACTGTTATTCTGGAAAGCGTTAGCTAGCTTGCTATCATCAAGTTGGATACCAATGCTACACCGTTGACATTAGCTAAGGTTAGCTTGTTAGATGTTGGCAAAAGATGCACTCTGGTAACTTGCCTACCATAATTCAGTACATTTTACAGTGGCCGTTGTGCCCTGACTAGAAACGTTTGTTGTTCTTCTGAAAGAGGTGGTAGCTTCCTGAAAGTCGTGACAGCATGGCCGCTGCAGAGCAGTGGGATGAGCACCAGGCGTATGAGGAGCTGCTGTATTGGGACGCCCTGATCCAGGAGGGCCACCGCCTCCTTCCGCACGACTTTGATAGGTACACAAGCACGCACTGCAAGTAATGTAATATGAAGTGGTCTTAAGATAAGTTGTACCTTGATAGAGTGGCGAAGTCACGCCCATCTACTTCCGGTCCATGGGACCTTATTTCGGAAAAATAATGTATTGAAGTCAATGGAGAGAGAACACTTATCTTTCGATCCCGTTTGAATTGTGCCATGAATTACACATATGATGTTTGTCAATCTTAAAAAATAATTTCCATGTCAAAAAAGTCTCAGTTTGTCTTAAAACTGTTGAAATATAAGACTATGAAAAATACGCAACTAGAAAGACTACAAATCCCAGAGTCGCGTAAGTGATGTCACAATTGTTTTCCTCCACTAAGAGATAGATATGGCGCTTGCTAAGATAAGATAACTTTAACAAGATGCCTGTGTGCTTAGTACCAGGTTGTTATCATACCAGCAATGGGTCTTGCTCGTTCGTTCGCTTCCCGTCTGATGAAAGGACCAAGAGTGGCTGGATCAAGTTAGCTACCTAGCTATTAGCTAGCACGTTAGTTAGCATTAAGGCCTTGTCATTTTTATTAGCCTTAACATGAAGTAACATTAAGTAACCCAAATTGTTAAACAGTAAGAGTAGTAGTCATATTTTGTGAACCCTTTGAAGAGTACTGTCCCATCGGTGTGATCATTCTATAATACACAATTTAAGCCCAGGGGAGAAATGCTAACGCTACATTAGCATCTGCAATCTTTTCTACTTCACGCTATCTGCACAAATGGTTGACATTAAACATTAAAAAGACCAGGCAGTTCAGAGAGAATCAAAGGAAGGCAGGCAGCTTTGCATGACATTCTTCTGGACGTGTTTCATTGTGGTGATAGTGAGGGTTGACAAGACAGTAGTGACGGCCATCTTGGTGACGTGTGTTGTTCTGTGAGACCAGAGATGTAGTTCATTGAGCGTTTCACACAAACAAATGTGTTACTTCACAGTTTTGCGACACATTATTTAGTTTTAGACTTGCAAAATTATCTTTTAAATTGACAAACATCATATGTGTAATTCGTGGCACAATTCAAACGCGATCGAAAGATAATCATTCTCTCTCCATTGACTTCGATACATAATTTTTCCGAAATAAGGTACCATGGAGGTCCACCGGAAGGGGAGGGACTTCGCCACTCTATTGATCCTCATCGAGAAATGCTGGTGTTATAGCAGCAACAGAATGAGAGAGAGAAACACAGGTGTTGTACTACATGAGAATATACACAGGTATATTAAGAATACAAACAAATAAAATAAACATGTTTAAACTGTATGAATATAAATAAAACAAGTGACTTGACTCTGATCAGGTGAATTTACATATAAAGAGATATGTGAACATGGTTAAATAGACATTTAAATGTACATTTAACATAAAATGATCAGTACTTGTGGGTCTCTCGCCACTTTTTTGTTTTTCAGACTCTTAATAACCCTAACTCTAGGATTAATGTTTGTTATTTTGAGAAATTAAAAAGTTAATGTGGAGGAGCCAGCTACCCGCTATAAAAAAGTGTTGACAGATAACCCACAAGTACCAAATTATCCTTAGATGAAGTAAGGCAATTCAAATTGTGTAACACTATTAATGGTATTTATTTTTCATAAATACCAAACATTAAGCAACATTTATTTTTCAATAATTCAAAAACAAGATATAACTCAATAAAATAAAAATAAAAACTCAGTTTGAGGTCTAGAAACCTGCAAACAGACTCACACAGAAATGAATAATAAAACTCACATAATAGACATGATCCATTTGCTTTTGAATGTGGGCACAGTTAGAGTAGATTCACTTAATTGATCTCAAATTGGGACATTTCTGGTAAGTTTGCCACTGAGTTGATAAGAAAATGAAACATTTATTTGTTTCACGCTGAAATGACTTTTATTCTATCAATCTGTTGCATTTCATATATAATGAAATATTCAAGCACAGTGGGTAGATCAAGAATTCTAAGGGTCTTTTGCTATCTCTTCAAAGTGACAACAAAACATTCCGATTAGAATGTTACTTTATTGTTGTAGTGTCTGCTTTGGTGCTTTTCTGTCAGAGCTTCCCTCACATTTTCTTTCCCTCTTTCCAGATATGAAGATCTGCGCTACTGGTATGACAGCCTGTGCTACGAGGAGGAGCTGAGACGATACCACGATTACGTCGCAGCTATAGAGGAGATTGAACACCACCCAAGGCACCATGAGGTCCTTATTTCTCCTTCTGAATCACCCATCAAAGACTTAATAGTCCACAGGCTTTATAATTTGACTCATTTGACCTGCCTCCAAATTAAGACTGAACATCTAATGTTTTCCGGTTTCTGTTATGCTTTAAAAAGATTGCTCTTCCTCTTTCATAAAGGCTATTTCTGGTGCGTGTTTATTTCGTATAAAGTCAGGCACTTCCCAACTATTACTATTAATGTTTTTACTTCCCAACTTTATTTTTACTTCACATATTGTATACGAGTGCTTTTTCACTGGAATGCATCGAAGTAGCAATAAACTGGATAAGAAATGCAAAAACTACTTCTAATGAATACTCATATAATAAAAACAACTAAATGTATATTCGCTCTCATCTACACTATGCCGTCTTTTTTTCTCTTACCTAAACCTTACGTTTTCTGATTTCCCAATAAAGGAGGCTCCAACCCCCCGGGCTCACACAGGGCCATATGACCGCCACGTGATGGCCAAACACTCTGAAGTGTATCCTTCCCCGGAGGAGCTGGAGGCGGTGCAGACAATCGTCTCGCGGGTGGAGTGTGCCCTAAAGACTGTGTCTGACAAGATGGATATTCTGAAGGATAACACAGGAAATACAATGAGGTGAACAGCATATCCAAATGCTCTCTGGCAGTTTTCCCAATGAGTTGAAAAGTATACATACAGTACCGGTTCTTTTATTGTTTTTATATAGCTTCATATAGTGACTGTTTGTTTATTGGTTATTATATCTGGTTGAGCACCTTACTGCACTAGATACAACATTTAGGTGTATTCAGACTACATATATATGTTCACAATGCATTTATATTTAGAATATACATACATTCAGAGTTTATTCTTTTTATAAATCATATCTTAAAAATAAATGTTCTATCAACGATCCCGTAATATTATTGATAAAAAACCGACCTAATAAGGATGAATCGATAAGTATCATTATCAAAACATCTTAACTACTCCAATTTTAAAATCCCTAATTAAATGCAGATCAAAATAGACACTTTTAACCTGACAGTTTTTCCTCTTAAGAGAAATGCTTCCATTATTATTTGTATTGCTTCTCCCTCATCACAGTGCAAGTGTTGATTCACAAGAGCGTGTCCTGCGGGGGGTCATGAGGGTCGGCCTGGTGGCCAAGGGCCTCCTGCTGACCGGAGACAAGGACCTGGAGCTGGTGCTGCTCTGCTCCAACATGCCCACCGTCACTCTGCTCAATCAAGTGGCTGAGAAATTATCTGAACAGCTAGAGGTAGAACTGACTACCTACAGTCATTCTCTATAAATACATTTCACAAATTGAGGTTAAATGTGGTCCTTTCTTAGATATTAAGAGTTGTTTTTCCTTTTTTAACAGGCAAGTTCAGCTGGGACATATACAGTGAGCCAGTGTCCGGAGGATGCCAGTCTTGTTGTGACGACTACCAAGCAGTCGATCCTGACGCTCACTATCCACCTGACTTCACCTCTGGTCAGGACAAATCAAGAAACTGAAATTGCAGAAAAAAAAAATGAAGGAGAAGAAGGTACGTATGTTGGTTGAGTCTCCAGCATCAGCTTCCACAGCTGCTCTGATCTGTGTGTCCTCAGTGTGCAGACACTGTGCCGCTCCACTGACCTGTAACTGACATGGTTGTCCATCATCATCTTATTAACCCTCAGTGGAGCGGTCACAGTGACTGTCTTACACCGACGCCGGGGAACAACCAATCATTATTGGCTCTTCACCTGCTCGGGGGTCCCGTCGTCGTTTTGGGACAAACTGGTGTTTGCCAGCTCTACATTTCCTCTGTAGTCGCTGATTCATGTTGGTGATAACAATGCTACAGTTATAAAACAACTTGGTTTATTCTTGTTGAATTGTTTTCATGTTTTAAAGTGAAGGCTTTTCAAGAATAACAAGTTAAAGCGCGTATTGCATGTACTTGATCCTGAATATGTACATTTGGCACCAGCTGCAGCAAAACTGATACATTAAAATGAAAATGGCATGACGGTAATTATGTGGCTTCTATCAATATCCTTTAAATGTAGCAGGGAAAAGGTGTAAAAAAAACAGAAGCAGTCTATTTTTTCGATGCTTGTCCTGGTTAGTCGAGTTTTTATCGAGCTTCTGCGTTGATCAAGCTGTATTTACATAGTTGCCCAATGTTTCAAGAAGGTGTTAAGGGGAGGCATACAGAACCATACCGGCCTTAGTGCAGTTTTAGTCCATTGGGTCCAAATCCCAAAGTCTCTCTCCCCCCCGCCCGTAATTTTCAATCAGGATGACAATTTTTGCATGTTGGATTTAACAGCCTACTGTTTCAAGTTATTGTAATTGATCCTGACAGAAATAGGCCATGTCAGTGTTAAAAAATCACCATAATCGTATCCTGGATTATTCTTTTATGAATTCAAAATTAGGCATATCAGCAAATAACTAAATTTAATAATATAAACGCATTTTGCCTATAGTAAAGGTCCCGTGCCTCTCAGCAGGACACAGTACAGAGAATAAATACAGGGTGTGCCTTTTATTAGTTGTAGAACAGAGAACATGTCTGCAAACACAAACTCCGTAAAAACTCTCTGTAGCGACTGACAGGTGATCAAGCGATCAGAGATCACAAACGGAAGTCATTTAACGAGAAGCTTCCTTTCTTCCTCTCACTTTGCGTGGTTTAATGAGGAAGAGACACGAGTGAGGGAAACATGGATACATGTTAAGAGAAATTAGATGGACGTACGGACAGTCTTGTTTAATCTGAAGTTTTTTGACATGATTTGACCACGTGATCACACGTTCCCGCTCGTGTTGTGTTCAAGGACCCTGACAGGAAAAACAGTCAGTAGCCAGTTATATTTAATTGCTGTCTAGATTTTGTTTAAACCTTTTTAGAGTTAATTATCTACGTGTGATTATGAATTACCTCTAGGACCCCCCCCCCCTGGTGTAGAGGATGAGCTTAAACTTGCACACAGCTGGTATGGCCCTTTGTGTTTCCAATCTTTTTAATAAGGCACTTCTAGATCAGGGCCTCCATCAGTTTTGCTGCAGTTTGCAGCAAAAGACTCTAAATGCTTGTGATTTTCAATTTACTGCCTTTTAGTTTGTGAAGTTTTTAGGAACGCTGGACCTTTGACCAACTGGACACACTGTCTCAGGAGGGGGGGAGCAGCAAACCCAAGCCGAGTGGCTGAGGGAAGGGGGTGTTCAATGTAGTTAACAACATGCTATGCAATGTTTTTAATGCTACTACATTGTTTACTTCCATTTTAACACACTGTGGAAACGTGGGCCGGGAATTGTGAGATTTATTCTTGCTGGGACCAAATATTTACACCCCCTTTCCCTGCTGCTGGTTTGGGGAAAGCTGCTACTCCCTGAGCTGCGAGACAGAGCCCACCCCCTTGGTCAAACTGTACCTTTTCTTCTTACCCCACCTCGTCAATAGCTACGCGAACAGACAACGATCCGCCGGACGTTCTGGACAGGCAGAAATGCCTTACTGCCTTGGCGTCTCTCCGCCACGCCAAGTGGTTCCAGGTTTGCATTCACGTCCTTATTTGTACGTAAGGTTGAACTGTTTCTTTGAGTAGTGTCTCTTGTCTATCCATTTAGAGACGGTAACCCTTCACAAATGTTATTAACTCATAAAGAGTGATCTGTTGATCCATACCAATGACACCTTTGATTGTGTCATTGGTATTGACAACAGCATATCATTTTCTTTATCAGAAAATTAATCTTCAGACTTCAGCTCTCTCTATATTCACTTTGTGTGTTAGTACATTGAAGTCTTGTTGATTTGGAGACGGCTCAGTTGTTCCGACCTGTCTGTGCTTTGTTTTTGGGTTGTTTTGTGAAACTTCAAAACGCAGGGTTAAGGAAACATTAGCTCCTCCAATTGAACTAGCTTTTGTTTGTGTCTCCAGGCTAAAGTCAACAACCTGGGTTCTGCCATCCTCGTGGTCAGGATCATGAGGGACTTGTGTAACCGCGTTCCTACCTGGACGCCACTGTCGGGATGGGTAAGGAAACCGTGGTCGTATTTGTGCACAAATGGAGCTTGGATGTTGATAATGTTTGTGTGTGAAGTGAGGATGTTTTTTTGTTTGCCAGAAGTTAGCATCATAAGGGCTACATAGACAAAAATGATTTTTTCATTGGATTTTCGAATGTCGCGAAAGCAGAGATCTGTGGCAAACAAACGTTGGGATAAAAGGGTTAGGGTTACACATTAACACCGATTTAATTATAGTAATAGCGTATATGCAATTTCCATAAGTAAATAGCTAACTTAATGCTAATAAACGAGCTACATGACAGTCGCGTGACTTCATGTCACCATTGCGAAGCTAAAGGTGACTGATGGTCCGCGTGTATTTACTCATGTATTTTATGTAGTAGAACAAGACATGAAAAACTTGTTAAATTGTATTAACCACAGACCTTCTTTCCGCCATCTAACCAAAGCTAAAATGTTTACTAATTTCTGGGACTCATTCCCGCACCACTCTAATTTTCTCTCCTCTGATCTCCTCATAGCCTCTGGAGCTGCTAGTAGAAAAAGCTATAGGAACGTCTGAGAGAACGATGGGAGCGGGCGAGTCGCTTCGCAGGGTTTTGGAGTGCGTTGCATCTGGAATCCTCTTGGAAGGTTAACGTTTGTACTAATTGTCACACCAGCATTGATTTTTATACACTAGCATTACCATGAATATACTAATGTAGCTGTATCTGTGCATAGGAGGCCCTGGAATAAAAGATCCATGTGAGAAGGACACAGTCGACGCTGCTGCAAATCTGACTCCGCAGCAGCGGGAAGACATCACGCAGAGTGCTCAGGTAAGAGCAGGATGCTAATGCATGACTCACTCATATGTTTGGATGTAGTGGCTCACTTTGACATTCTCCATAGTTTGCCTTGAGGCTCTGTGCATTTGGACAAATGCACAAAGTGTTGGGGATGGACTTCAAACCTACAAAGCCTCGGAGAATAGGGGGAGCCGGCAAAGAAGGCACAGGTACCTATCAATCTCTTTTATTTCCTGTGTTGTTTGTCATGGAAGAGTCTGTTCTCATGCTTGTTTCTGCTGCGTCCTGCAGCCCAGATACCGCCCGCTGGACACTTCAGTCTGCCAGCTAAGAGACCCTACACACAGGTAGAGAAAACTGAAGGGGAGCCCCAACTCAACAGCAAGCAGAGGAAGTTTCTGAAGTTCCAGAAGCGCTTTCAGAGGAAATCATGTTAGTAATGAGTGTCGGCAGACCTGCTGTAATCTGAGCCTTTTTACTGTTGAATGAGCTGTTTAAATATGACTGAAATGTTCACAAACAACGCCATAACACAACATAAACTTGTACAATATTTTTTGTTTCTATTTTCGATTCTCTTTAAATTTAAATATGACTGTTCGAAAAAATCCATATTATACATGCATCCACATGTATCGAGTGGAGAGTTTATTATGTAAACTTAGCTAGATCTCTTGCCTTCTAATGTCTGTACCTAATTAATTGTAGGGGTTTCCCCGACTAAGAATGTACAAAGTCTTGCCTATTGTCGACTAATAGTCAGACTTTTAACTAATTTAATTGTTGTTTTTCTGTCATAAGTGACGTTATTAGTTGTTTGTATAGGCCGGGGTGCATGTGTGGATGCAGCAGTTTTATTCATTTTGAAAGAGAGATTGATAGAAAGACAGAACACTTTTTTGTTTTGGGCTGCTTTTGTTTTGTGGTTATAAATGTAACGGCCCTAATTCAATTCGCCCCATTGTAGCAACAGACAGAAGGAAGGCGACACAGAGAGCCTCCTGCTTCTGATTCCGACAAAGACACGTTCAAAAAATAAATATATTTAGCATTCTGGTGGTGCTATATTTCTACCCGAGTGCTCTAAATCAGGGGTCCCCAACCCCCGGGCCGCATTATAAATATATAAAAATATTTTTGGAAAGAAAATTCAATTTTTAAAAAAAAAATGTTATACCAGTCATATTATTTCATCCAAAACATAAAAAAATTAATCAAAATTGGTTAGCATAAGGTCTCAGCCTCTCGTGCGCAGATAAAGTTACAGGTGGTGCGCCAATAGGAAGTGGAGCACACAGGAGACAACCGTTTAATCGCAGACAGTTATGTTTGTGGGGGAATGACAATGCATACATTATTTGAGATATATTTCGAACTCGGACTTCATTTTAAGGACATTGCGGCCAGGGGTGTAGAGCTATTTTTTTTAATTTGTAAAGCCTCCTTCACTTCATGAAATGGCTGAAGCATCAGGAGGCAGCCTCTGAGAAGTGCAGCACCAGCGTGTACACACCGCTTCACTGTGTTCCCCACTGCAGGCTGCTACGTTTCAACCACACACACCTACACAACACACATTGAACGGACCGATTATTCCCCCTATTACTCGTCGTGTGAAGGAAATGTCCGGTCACAAAGGCGCATGGTGTGTGTGTGTGTGTATGTTCGGTGTGTTTGTGTGTGTCCAACAACGGCATTTGTTTTCAAATTACCATGAACAGTAATTTACACACATCTGGCCAACTCCATAGGTATGTGGGTGTTCCCAAAATAAGTTAGTTTAATCTTAATCTCGATGTAGTACACCAGAACGAACGCCCCGGTATGACGTTATTATGGCTGACAAACAAGCCCAGGGGTCTCACTGATATTTCAGTTATATCAATATGTGTACAGTGGTCCTAATTTGTTTTAATTGTATCCTGGTTTTAAACTTTGTTGATATGTATTGGATGCATATTGTTCTATTATTNTATTATTATTATTATTATTATTATTATTATAAATACATAATATTATTATTATTTATTACATTACAGATTTTATTTTTATACTCCTGGAAATAATTGCTGCACTTTATTCCTTATTCCTTTATTCCTTATTCCTAAGTACTTTATGTATGCTGCGTGTATTTTTGTTTTGTTTTGTTTTGATGGCACCCTTGATAGGGAGAAGCATTTATTATTATCTTATTGTACATGTATAATGACATTAAATGATTCTATTCTATTCTATTGATTTTATGTTTGCAGGAAATCATGATTATTCGCCTGTCCACTACAGTGGACGTCATGCATCACTGGCTATATTTCAACTACACTTCATACTGTTACTGCTACTGTTCTTATTGAAAATACTTAATTTGCAATATATTTTTGGGCCTTAAATATATATACTTAAGTTATTATAATGTAATTTTAAGTTTGCACATCTTTATTTATCATTTTTTCCAAATGTACAAGTTTTCAGTTTAGACTTTAACGCATACTGTCCACCTGAGTGGACATACAAAACATTTTTTTCCTAAATTTGAAAAAACTAGATTAAAAAAAACTAAGGTTAAAATCTTGTTTTTAATGCCCCAACAGCAATAAAAACACTTGGTAAAAAAATCCTGAGTGAGGCTTTCATAATTCATGCATGAAAGATTATGTTTGCTCAGATGTTTGTTTTGCTTTTTAAAAACTTTAATATGTGGTCATAGGTTGTTCACTTTTATTGTTGGTCGCCTGCTTTTATTACATTTCTGGTTTTTAAAGCTAATTAGTAATTTAAATGGATTATACTTTTAAAGTAATCCACCTATCCCTGCTCAGGACCATAGGACAGAGCAAACAGGAAACAAAAGCAACCAATGTAGTGGTTGGTCCCAGGCTTCAGGATCAACCTCTCTGCCACGTCCCTTACAAGAGCACAGAAGAGGACGTTACAGAGCTACTGCCAACATGAGACAAGTTCATTGCTACTCAGCAGCAAGTGTAACATTCAAGTGTACAAAAGTACAGACTATTTCATTGTGACAACATAGGCGCAAAGACAATGTACATTAATTAAGATGGTAAAAAACATTTCTTATCAGTTATAGTTCCATTGTGCTGACCGTAAAAGTGTCTTTGCCTTGAACTCTTAAAACATTGAATTTATTCCTGCTGCACACTGAGCCACAACACTCAGAAAGCTAAGAAGGAATCATTGCCTCATGTTGGTACTTGCTGAGTGTGCATATGTTTTAATGCAGTTACAATTAGAGCTGTGAGTAAAACTGTAAAACTGTCATATTACATTACTTTCTATTGTGTCCATCTGCAAATGTTTAACTTTCAATATTTGATGTGTACAGTTTTTTTTACAGCAATGATGCGTAAGCTAAACTATACATTTGAAATGTAATTTGTGTACCTGATATAAAAAAGCAAGATTCGAAGCACCAGAGCAAAGTATGTGTGTGTCAGTTTTTAAAAATCTGAAGTAAATAAGTTATTGTTTCACATATGTTGTCAGTATTGTTACCACTAAACACGAAACTCTACATAGTGTTCTACATGAGACCAATTATCATCATTTCAAACTGAAGCCCCGCCCCCAGGAGCGGGTCTTTGAGAGTGACGTCTGTGAGCTGTGATTATCTGGATTTCTTCTCAGCTGTTCCGTTTGAATAGGCTACTACTGCGTATCAAGTTGTTTGGCTATGTCAATGTACTCATTATGTACGTCTTTCGCCCAAACACTAAACAAAGTGTAGAACACATACGTGTAATTATGCTATGTCAGGGGTGTCAAACTCAAGGCCCGGGGGCCAAATCCGGCCCGCCACTTCATTTGATGTGGCCCACAAGTTGAGTTTGACACCCCTGACATAGCATAATTACACGTATGTGTTCTACACNATTGATTATAGGTCCGGGTCCCTATAGGTCGGCGTCTGGATCCGGATCCGGACCGCGGTCCGCCTGTTACTGAACTATGATAGGCTACATGGTTTTGTAGTAGGCTGCATTTGTTGCATTATTGACCTCAATCGGCCT
>NW_011370640.1:81943-109135 GCF_000735185.1 Notothenia coriiceps
TGTCCCACAATGCATCTCATTTTTCTGAGTTGCGCACTGAAGAGACTTGCAATTATTTGCCCTAGACTTCTGCTTTCAGACGTAGTTAATTATGAAGTTATTACCCTAGATAATAATCCAATGCAGAGGAAATATTGTAAAATAATACATTATTTTATATATATTATATATTTATCTATGTATATTTATATAGTCTTGAAGTTACCACCGGCCCTTTGAGTGCAACCATAATTCTAATGTGGCCCGCGATGAAATTGAGTTTGACACCCCTGATCTACATGATGTCTTCATGCAAAATAAGGAGATTAATAGTAAATTAAAATGAGTATTAACAGAATTCTTAAAAGAGTGATATTTATACCAAAAAAAGAAAGGAACCAATAAATGAATTGTAGAATCAGACAAATCGTGCCCCAATATTGCCCAAGTGAAATTATGCTTTGTTTCCACAATCACTTTATCGCCAGTCAGGCTCCTAAGATTAGATAGTCGTCTTTTAGGGCCCCCCCTAATAAAATGACAACATGACGTATATAAAAGCTGGGAAAAATGATTGCAGAGCTGCATGAATTCATAGTTCTGGATATCTCTCAAGGAAACTGCTCGTGTCTAATGAGTTTATTTTCCTTTTCTCCATAGTTACGGATGATTTTAGCATGAATGCTGTGATGCGTCTGAACCAGTACAGACCGGGCCTGGAGTACCGACTCACGTCTCAGACCGGTCCGGTCCACGAGCCGGTCTTCACTATGGCTGTGGACGTGAACGGGAAGACCTACGAGTCAACGGGACCATCCAAGCGAGCGGCCAAGCTTAACGTAGCCACCAAGGCAAGACTCTTATATTTCTTATTTAAGATTATCGAGTTGGTCTTCACAAAAAAAAAATCTTCTCCACAGTGAAATACACATTTGATCTGTGTCCACTTATAATAGTACTAGTAGTTACTAATTTGAAATAAACCTATGAATTTGATTGTACCTCTATCGAGGGGGCGGGGTTAGGGTGTAGTGTGATACAGAGCTACTGTGCAACCCTTTTTGTTAGCAGGTTGATTAATGGATGAGTGGCCTATTGGTTGAAATTGGTTGGGACTAGCTAAAATAAATATTAGTTTAACAGTAAGGAAAGATGATTGGATTTAATGGGAAAATTCAAAGAAATGTATTTATTTTGTAATTTTCTTTTGGCATATATTGAGATTTAAAAGGGGTTAAAAAGGCATTTGTCGCTTTATCTCGACAATGACGTCTTTTAATGGCAGAACATCTGAAGCATTTTCCTGATGGTTGACCATTTTTATTTACCTGTACACACATGGCATTTGAATAAAGCAAGAGTTGTTAATAATTAGACTTTTTTAATTGACAGGCCCTGCAGGATCTCGGCCTTCCGACTGGCGCAGAATCTAAAGCGGAGCCCATTGTTGAAGTGGAAGGAACCAAGGAAGTAGTGAAAGCTGCTAGCACGGCCTCTAATGCATCGGACGAAGTATGTTCCTCAGTTCCTCCCTCTGAGAATTATCTTTAAAAAGATAGTCATGTGTGTTTACCGGCCAATGTTTGTTAATTGCTTCAGAGTGGTCAGGGTCCTATCTTAACCAAACATGGGAAGAACCCTGTGATGGAGCTGAATGAGAAGCGCCGCAGCCTGAAATACGAGCTGTCTGCAGAGACAGGGGGCTCCCATGAAAAGTGCTTTGTCATGGAGGTGAGTCAGCATTATCACATACAAGAAAAACACAAAGGTTTACTGTTGGGTTCTTTTGGAGGGTTTAGTGTCTGCGGACTCTTAAGTGGTAGAATCAAATAAGATTACACACTGTAATGTATGTCAGTTTAAAAAGCTTTGATGCTTTATCTTTTTCCTGTCCATCAGGTGGCGGTTGATGGAGAGAAGTTCAAAGGGAGAGGCTCTAATAAGAAGGAGGCAAAGTCGTACGCTGCCCTCGCTGCTCT
Source organism: Notothenia coriiceps (assembly GCF_000735185.1). Classification (NCBI taxonomy): domain Eukaryota; kingdom Metazoa; phylum Chordata; class Actinopteri; order Perciformes; family Nototheniidae; genus Notothenia; species Notothenia coriiceps. The sequence continues at coordinate 83,902 of NW_011370640.1, forward strand.
AGAGAAGCTGTTCCCGGAGGAGTGTGGCGTGTCAAACACGGACAGAAATGCTCCCAAGAAGAAAGTCACCTACACTGACATGGTAACTCATCTAGTTCATGATATGATATATTGTTTATCTTGTTAGTTTTGCTGAACTTGTAGTCCCAAACCATAAGTTCCCACGATCCTTAAAAGTGTGTGACTTTGGGTGGAAAAAATTATGGCCAATGAAATGAAGTTTTGACTCATTCATGTTGTGTGTGAGCTTCTGTAAAGACTACCGCTTCTCATTATGTAGTACCATTAATCATCATTGTGGCTTTTTAGGTTTTGTTTCTGTATAAATGTTTAATAAAACGTTTAGTTCCTTGGTTGAATATCAAAATTGTTACACGTTGCATTAGATATTAACATCAATTATTTGTCCATTTCCTGTTCAACAGCACATCCCGGGGTTCGGCACTATCCGCGGCATTCCTTCAGACTCAGGGTCTCGGGGCTGGGGTCCCAACAGAGGTCGAGGCAGGGGCCGAGGAAAGCAGTTTTCCTCAGGACCGAGCTATAACAAGAGTAAAGAATTTGCACTCACTTGATTTCAGCTTGGTCTTGCAAAGAAAATCTTTCCAAGATCCTTTTAAATACACTTTATACGTCTGTAAAGAAACCAACTAAATGTTAATTTCTTTCCTTTATTTCAAAAGCTAACTACAGTTATGAGGGCGGGGCTGGCAGAAGCTATCGTAAGTATTTATTACTAACCGAAAAGTCTTTGCAGTCCCCCTAACATAACTAGTGAAAGGCGACATTTGTTTCCCTTGATAGACGTGTTTTCCATGCTTGTTTTTGTTTATTTATATCGTCACTGAATTAAAAAATAGACATTGTTTGAAACTGATTTAAGAAAATAATAATGTTAATAATAATCGTTATTTGTATAGCACATTTAAAAAACAATAACAACAAATTGCTTTACATAAAACATTTTTAAAGAAAATAATATCTTTATACTGTATATCCTTTATTTAACCAGGTAAAAAGACTCATTGAGATTAAAATATATTTTCCAAGAGTGACCTGAATATATAACTACACACAAATGAACAACTATGCATTAAACAAAGGTCCATTCAACTTTTATAGGATAATAAGGAGTCACTGAAATGCCTGTTTGTAAAAGTGTCTTGTCTGTCCTTTAGAGAAACTGTATGGGAGCTATGCAGCCAGCACCACAGCCACAGGCCCTCCCGCATCAAGCAGCAGTGTTGGCTATGGCACCTTTTATCCAGAAGGCAGTAGCACCAGCACATATGTCTCCCCGCCCGTCTCCAGCTCCGACACCGGCACCACACAGGGAGAAAGCTACCAGTCCATGCCTCCACCCGCCGACCAGGAGAGCCCCTACAGCTACGGCTACGGAGACGAGAAGAAGAAAATGCTGACCCAGAGTCAGACGCAGAACCCGGGGGGAAACTACTCCATGTACAGCACGGCTTACCCCAGCTCAGTGACGGGCGGACAGATGTATAACTCTCACGGTGAGGGAGGATGGAGTTGAATTTAACTGATATAATCAAATACAAATGTTCTTCCTGCTAAAGGTTTTTATGAATAAATCAAATGTTTATGTTTTTGGTGTACACGTGATTTTTCCGGAGAAACCCTTCTTTAGCATAAACTTAACTTGGACGAAACGTCACTGTACTATCCAAGGTAACTGATTCCATTCATTGCCATATCTCAAAAAACGTCTGGAAATCAGTTCAAATTTGGCAGAGATCACTACTTAGACTTAGTCTAATTACAATATTGACGTTAAAGGGGTCACAACAACGTACTTCTGGATATAACTTATCAATTCATTGGCCAATTATGACAATTTCACTCAAAGGTCTAATAAAAATAAAGTTATGACGTGTTGGATATAAACTGCAACTGGACTTAATCCACATCCTTCTTTAAAAGGGCCCTATTAAGCATGTTTTCAAGTCTCTTTGTTTTCTGTGCCTCTAGTCTACTGTGACAATGTGACATGTCTGCTTTAATGTTCAAAAAGCTCTTTATTTTTCTCATACTGTCTGTCTTTTCACCCTCTGTCTGAAACCAGAGCCCAGTCTGCTCTGTTTGGTCAACTACTTAGAGATGTCCCGCCCCTTAGCTTATCACGTACAATGTGTTGGGGCACTAGCCAAAATAAGTGTGAGTGTTACATAGTGACGTCACTATGTTACAGAAGTAAACAAAGGAGTCCAATGGTGGTGTTTCAGGAAGGGGGGGAGTGTCTGGGAGAGAAACTCCCTCATGAAGAACCACACAGATGTTATCCTTTGTAGACCATTTACATGCACAAAACACACTACAGGAGAAAACCCCCAAAAGCATAATAATGTATCAGACCCATCATATAACACCTTCTGGTTTGTCCACAGATTGGGGGTACCAGTCGTCCTCGGAGAATCAGAATCAGAGTTGCAGTTCGTACCAGGGCTCCGGAGGACAGAACCAGAACAACATGCATTACTAATCATCAGTGTACAACCTTCTCACCTCAGTATGTCGTGTTTTTGTTGCGTTCTCACATCAATAGCTCTTGGGCATTTGAGTTATCTTACTTTACTAACCATAACAATGGTGATCTCGCTAAGTGGTCCTACGACGCTGGTTAACAACTCGGTAAATCAACCCATGGTTTCTCTGTTCGGCTGAGAGTGCGTTCAAGTAAAAGGGGCGTGGTTAACAACATTGACCAATAACAAACCTGCACAAGCGTACAGGCAGCACAGCGTCATACGTCAATGAATGAAGAGTCATCTGTAATATTAGACAAGTATGAAGAATTTAAACTGTATTCCTCCGTGAGTTAAACACATAATCCAGGATAAAGGAGAGACGGCAAAAAACGACTGACTGTTTGAATGCGTAAATAAACAGCTTTATAATATCACTGCCCCATTTAAGACACAAGTGGATCCGACACTTGAATGACCTTTGAGTGTTTCGTCAACTGAATGTGTTTAAAATATTTTTTTGTGGAATAGAAAAGAAGATATTATACGTCCCCACAAATAATTAAAAAAAATATGTTACTGCAGTAAACAGGCTTATTTTTATATATTAAAGACAGCTGTGGTTTATTAAGCGTTCATCTAAGGGTGTTTACCGAAGGTTTCATAATAGGCAGATCTTTCTGAAGAGGAGCGGGATATTCTTTTAATTTACATGTTCACACAGTCGGCGTTGTATTGCCGCCCATCTTGCCTGCATATACTGCAGTTTCCTTCAGCCTGGAATATAACTCTATTGCTTTAAACTCCCCACACAGAGCTCTGATTGGTCAGCAGGCGGTGCTTACACTCGAATCTCTTATCTTGAACATTACCTGCTCCGGAGCATAAGTTAACATGGCGATTTACCCGGGTAAATAGTGAACCAGCGTCATAGGACTGAAAATACAGATTTAACCCTGAAGTGACCTCACTGACCCCAAATCCTCTTCTTAGTACAGGCCTCTGTTAGACCGGTTGTAGGTGACGGATGCAGGCTCCTCTTCTGATCAGAAGGTTCCACTCCAACCTCCCTAATGTCCGTGTTGACATGAATGTAAAAGAAACATACCTGCTCTATCATTGTCTTCTCTGTACGGTTATGTTTTTTCCATCTAGTTACCTTGTTCTGTATCAGTATATGGTTTTGATTTCTGCTTGTACTTTTGACCTGAACATGTCCTTCAGTTTCTTCTTTCTTAAATAAATGACTCTTATTTTGAAAAATGTTTTACTTCCAATCTGTTTAATTATTTAATAGACAAGTACAAGGTTACAATATAGCCCTAACCTTGCAATCCTGAATTCAGATTTATAATTATTTTATTAAGGGGCACACCACAAATTGAATTCTGCTCTTACAATGACATTGAAATAGGTTTAAAATTAAATATCAAAGTATAGGAGGCTTACATATCTGAACTATTAGTCTCAGTTTGAGTTTGAGAAAACACTAATACATTTCACATAATGCTACTCGCATGGCTTCTTGTATTACACTTTCCTGCCTTATAAACAAGCACATCTTTCAAACTCGGACATCAGAGTGGACATTTACTTCTGAAAGCCTCCTACAGAGCCAAATAATAAATGACACGACTGTATTGCATTCCTGAGAATTTACCACCTGGCAAGGTTTCTTTTTTTTAATTAAAGTTAGTAGGGTGCTTATTTTTTCAGGCCCACGTATGTGAATAGAATCTGAAATGATCAACGCTAGTTGCTCATCAACTGTTAATGTAGAAATATTTCTTCTATTATGCCTTCTATTGACAGTTTGATTTTGTCAGGCAAAAACAGTTTATAATGAACTCCTGATGGCCTTTTAGCTGTTTAACGCAATATCATGGTTTCAAAGTGAGAAGAACGCACTATATAGTTGTTTATTGTACTATTTGTGAAAATATTTTGTTTCAGAAATTAAATGATACAAAACTGCATTATTTAAGACTACAGTTTCACCTTGCTGTCAGCATTTGCTGTGCTTTAAGTTTACGCATTAAGCTAGGGAAATAAACTCAGTGAGATATTTATTTATCTTTTTTATAAATGATCTTAAAAAGTGGAAGCAGACTGAAGAAATTGAAGGAAAAAACTGTGATTAACACTGAGGTGGAGTCTGGACACCGGCTATAATAACCGTTGTGGATCACATGTATCTCAGATGAGTCAGGGTGAGTAATGATCAGGCCCTGCTCCGTGTCCCGGGACGGGACGACTCCTCTCCGGGAATGCTGATAAAAGGACGGGCAGGAAGAGCTCTGCGAGTGTTCCTCAACTCGTCCTGAGCTCTCCACTTATCAGCTGTGAGTGTTTTTTATCTTCGTCTCTGGCATTATTTCTCCAGAATGCAAGTTGTTTTCCTTGCCAGTTTGTTTTTTTATATGAGAGGAATGAGGCATTAGATACTTTAGTTAGCTTTTCTAATGTCACTGCTGACACTAATGGAGTTAATGTGTGTAAATCTGTGTTTCATAAGGAGTAGCGTTTCTTAATTAATAGAAGCAGAGGTGCAATTACATGCTTTAACAAGCATGAAGTTGTGACCTTTGACCCTCATTGCATCACAGACATGGCTGCTGTGATTAGCTTCCATTAGCTACAGCTTGGCCATGTCAGGCTGTAGCCAATCACAGGTCACCTGAAGGCACAAAGCAAGCTACTTTTGTTGAGAGATGTACTGTAGGAAGGAGAGAGGAAGTGTTGGCTAGATGGTATGATGATGGTGCTGCGGTCTGTGGTCTGTTCCTCTTGTGCATGTGTTGATTTCATTTTTGCTGCTTTGGTCTAAATCTCTTATTTGAGCTGCATTTGGTTTGGCTGCTTACTGTTGATCTGATTGTGTTTTTTTTTTTCAAAGATGGCACTTTCACTGGTTTACATCTTAATTGCTGCCATTCATGTGGCCTGCTGCTATCCTACTGCCTACGAGAACTTGGAGGCAACTGGTAGTAAGTATAACTTTACACAGCTTTTTCATGATTTCTTGTTAGTTATATCAGAAGGATGTGTTGCTCCTCACACTGTCGGCTTTTTAAGAGTTTATTTTTTGTTCCCTCACAGAAAACCGAACCTCAATTAAGTTCCTGGCTGTGGGAGACTGGGGTGGTGTGCCCTATCCGCCCTACATCACAGCTGTGCAGAAGGCTACTGCTCGGGAGATGAGTAAAGTAGCAGAGCAGATGGGAGCTGACTTTGTTCTGTCCCTTGGCGATAACTTCTACTACAGAGGTGTGGACAACGTGGACTCTCCTCGGTTTCAGGTCAGTTGAGTAAACTGGAAATGTGGGGCAATGAAATGTGAAGCAATATTGTGTAAAGTGGATTAAAAACAAAGACCTTGTTTCTCATCTTAATCTTCTATCAGGACACGTTTGAGACTGTGTACACGGCCAAGTCTCTCAAAGTCCCCTGGTATGTGCTTGCTGGCAATCATGACCATGCAGGGAACGTCAAAGCTCAGATTGAGTACAGTAAGAAATCGGATCGATGGTAAGGATGAACCTAAACATTTATATAATAAATAACTTGCCTTTAGTCTAATAAAAGAAAAAATCAAAGGAATACTTAACTTCCAAAATGACCCTTTTTAATATCAATTACTTGACAATGGTTTTTTTTGTGATGTTTTTCCTTTTAATGGTGAACTTTACTTGAAAGATGAAAGTAATGGAGGCCTTGCGGCTGCGAGTGCTACTGTTTTTTTATTTGGTGTTTTTTTTTTTAAGGGTAACTTTCTCAAATTAATGTGATTATGAAGTAAGTGTAAGATATGACTTGTACTGCACACATTGAGTTTCATATTGAAAGTCCCAATTTACATAAATTCATCAAAACTTTTTTTCTATTTTTGGATTCTTTGCTGTGTGTGTGTTTGCGAACAAGATGACAAGTTTCAAAACGTATAAAAATAGAGCGTTATTAATTGACATACAAATGATAATTTCATCAACCTATTGTTATTGTCACAATCCTGCTATCCGTAACCTTCTCAGGAGGTTCCCCTCTTACTATTACGAGCTGAACTTCCGGATTCCCAACACTGGGAAGACCCTAACCATCATCATGCTCGACACCATAATGCTGTGCGGCAACTCTGACGACTTCATGGACGAGAAGCCTCGCGGCCCTCTGCGTGCGGTGGATGCCAACCGACAGCTGACGTGGTTACAGGGGCGACTGGCTCGCTCAACGGCAGACTTCCTGTTGCTGGCTGGCCACTACCCCGTGTGGTCCGTGTCTGAACACGGGCCCACAGAGTGTCTGCTGCAGAGGCTCCATCCCCTCCTCAAAAAATACAACGCCACTGCTTACTTCTGCGGGCATGACCACAATCTGCAGGTAGGTTCATGTAAACTCTGTTGGTATTAATCTGCATGACTTTTTTGACATTCACCTTGTTTTTTGTACCCCGTACAGTATATTGAAGAGTCTGGTGTGGGCTATGTGGTTAGTGGGGCTGGAAACTTCCTGGATCCTGATATCCGCCACTGGAACCATGTTCCCAAAGGTTCGGTGAAGTTCTTCACGGGCCAAGCTTCAACTCTGGGAGGATTCGTCCATGCAGAAGTCACCAAGAACAAGATGATCCTGACCTTCTTCCAGGCTATAGGCACGTCTCTCTACCGCACGGTCCTCAGCCAAAGGAACTTTGAGTAGAGTAGCTCATACAGTATGAGTAGTGTAGCTTCAGATCACAGAAATGGTTCATAACCCTGCGTTTTAATCGTTGGCATTAATATTTCGATGCAATTCATAATGTGTATTTTAAAAGAGAATCAACTAGTTGTACATGTAAAATAATAATAAAAAAATTTTGGTAAAGAATTTGTCAGCGTGTGGATTTGCAAGACGGAAATCTTTTCTTATGAAGACAAAGGGTTCAGAAGACTCGTTCATAGAAGTGCTTAGTGTCATCTGCAAATTCAACCAAGACCAGATCTGTTGGTCTGAATGAGTAAGCAGTTTTAGTTTTGACTTGAAAGAGTTCTGAGGCTTTTTTTATGAATGAATATCTTTTACAGTAAGACTGCTCAATCCCTTTCTTGTCAGGTCTGGTACATGTGTCAGGAAGAAATTACACCTCAATTTTATACCTCTGGTAACTGCTCCAAGTTTGCGCTTATGTAAACTTGTACATCTCTATTCATAAACAGTAGCTAAATATGACCGAGTAACACAGTAGGTGCTTTTGTTCTCTTTATGAGCCACCATAAACTTGCAGTTATGTACATCCAAGCCATTAAAATAAGTACTTTAATCCCTTAAACTTGCCTGCTAACATACAGTCTGGAAGGATAAGATGTTTTAGTAGGGTTGGGCAGACTCAAACTAGAGACAATCTTGCCTTGAGATTACACCAGCTGTGATGCCAAGTGGGGGTGGAGCATTGGCCACATGCCCACTCCCTGCCCCCTACTTTACACATCTGTAAAGTTCCCTGACTGCTTCTAAGGTTGCGGCTCTATCACGGTTATAAATCTGTCAAATACCTCGGTCTGGTAATTAATTTGTTGAGAATAGACAGAATTGCATCACTAAAACATTCCCACATTTTAGGTATAGACTGGTTGGCATAACATTTTTGCTTTTAGATAACTGGGTACCATGCTGAGAACAAAACAACTTTTTCTAAGCCATTCTGTTAAGAGGCTTTGACTGAATATTTCCCTCTAACGCAGGGATCAGAAGGCATACAAGAATCTCACAGTGCACCTTAATGTGCAGGCAACCTTTTGATTGCTTTCATTTGCTAAATTAAATACGCAAATGTTAAAATACAATGTTGTATTTGGGACATCACTCAGCCTTTAATATGGGCCATCAAAAGCCTGTGTATTAAATACTGACATGACCTGATTGCCTGCTGCTGAAGGTACTAAGAGGCCAAGACTTCCACAGTCAGTGTTCTTCTGTCAGTAACAGAGAACCACCTGACCTGCCAGCAGAGGATTAGGCTGAATGACAGCAGATTGGCAGGAAGTGACGGCAACCAGGATAAACTCAGCCAACCAATGAAAAAACATTAACCTGGGGGCATAGCAGAACAGCAGGGTTTCTGTTTGTTCTCCCTTCTCCAATGTTAAGTTGTTTAGATTTACTGACCTTAATAGTTCAAAGGAAACGCTTACAGTTAATGTAAATGACCATGGTATGCTGGTTAATGGCTTTAAACATCTCCAAACAGACGAGGATGTGCCAAGATGTCTTATTGCATAATGTAGTTAAATGCAGTAATCATTGTTTTCATTGTCTTTATTTAGTCTTGACCACAGTCTGAATATAGCGTTGCTGACTCTTCAAGTGTGTTGTCCTGATCCAATCAGGATGAGTTGCAGTCCGCTGGTGTCGTGCCATATCAGACTGAGAGCTGGAACTGAGAATTAAGTCAATGCCAGAAAGAAATCCTCTGAGGTTAAGCCACCCTATGGCTAAAGGACAAGTAATGATAGCTAAACCATGACTTGCGTATACTGACAGCAGAGCAAAAGAAAGCTTAATTGCACGTGAGACAGACTGATTTACAGTAAGTATATACAAACGTTGATCTTTCACCTACAGGCGACCAGTAGGTGCCCTGTGTGGTTTGCTACAAGAAAAAGTTTAAATGTATGACTAAAGCCCCTAAAACAAATTGTTTGTAATAAACACAGCTCCAATGACAGTCACAATGTGAAAAGGGTTGCTCTTCCCTGTTATAAAACTACATAGAATTGTCAGCTGATGCTAGTGCATGCTAGCTAGCCTGATTAGCATGTTGCATCCGTAAAACATGTTAACTTTGATATTAATTGCTAATTTTAGGAAGCAATGCCATATCGCAGACAAATGGAAACTAGCAATTGAAACCATGAACTCATTGAAACATGTTTACTAAGATAATAAATTAAGTAAAAAGCAATTATCTTATACTCTTCTATGCAATCTGACTTCTTCTTGCAAACATTGGACGCACCCAGTGCTGGCCATAAGAAATTAAGAATTAAAAAGCTCGTATAAGGTCAAATAACTATCTATAACCACATTTTAGCACTTGTGAAACCTATCAAACTGCAATGACAAAGAGGAACATGCTCAATTTTGGATACATATGCACAAAAGAATACAGGATAGAGATGAATGCTAATACAACTGCTAATTAGCATGTAACTGAATGGAAGCCATGCTCATAATGTAATGTTATTAATTTAATTCCATGTTTTTCGTTTACCCTTTATATTATGTTAGTCAATGTTACATTTCTTGAATTCTGATAATACACTTTTACTGCACAACTGTACACATTTTGAGTCCTTGTTGGTCACAGTTGTTGATTTGTTAAATAGCTATCCCCAACTGTCATCCAATGTCCAGGACTACAGCGCAATAATCCTGCGCTCACATGTTCCAGATAACAGCTAATCCAAAAATGTGTCTACGTGTTAATGTTATGTTATCAGATGTTCGTTGATCAGAAAGCTCATTATTTATTCTATAGTGTAGGTCGGATATAGATAGTGGAACATTAAAACTGGGGTCATCTAGCACAGCGTTGAACCCTGCAACAGAGATACCCAGGGCCAGAAAAGACACTATAGAAATTAAATTAAAACAGTGTGAACTGTGATGTTAGGGTCTGAAACCTTCCGGCATCTCACTTTCTCAGATTGACCTTCTTTCTTTATCGGCTCCACCTTAAACCCTAACCCCCCAGCAGCCCTTGAAGAGCTACTCTGCAGGGTCAGTGACGACTTTAGAGCACTGAGATCTCTTCTCTGACGAAATAGGATTAGAAAAACTTCCCCCAAGTCAGAACTGAAAAACCCACATTCAGAAAGATATCCTAAATTAAAGATGTAGGTGTTGAGAACTTTAATAAAAACTAATAAAAACTATAAGTAGAAGCAGAAATCCAAACAAATATTGTATCTCTTTCACTAGTTTTACACTGCATGCTTGCACCCCTCATACAAGCAGAATAAACAATGTAAGCTTCAGAAATGGTTCCACTGAGATTAGGCTGCGGCTGTCCGATTATCTAATTCAAAAGTAATAAAAGGATGCTGTATTAAAGGCTAAACTGCTCATCTAATCGTCTCTGCCTAATCTCAATCCCACACTGAATAAGGGCACTCTGGGTTTTTTTCTAACTTTGATGTTTGTCCAGAGAGAGACAGTGACGGTGGAATAATCCCTTTTTTAGTTATGGGCACAAACAAAGGGAATTATTGAAAATGCTGATGTTTACCGTGTGTGTGATGTTGCCGCTTCATGTGCTATTAAATGCTTAAAATAAACCCCAAAATCTGTCTGGTTTTTGATGCCAACAAGCTAAAAGATATAGCTTCATAACTTCTGCTGTTACGACCTAAACTGACTGTACTTAAAGATCTGAGATCTGCAAAATCAAAAATGTATTTTACATCAATACCCAAATTGTGTCTTTAAAAATGTCTTATCATATAATGTTATTGCCTTTATGTCAATTGTATGTGTACTTCTGTAGCATTTTAATAGATATGACTTCTTTGAATCATATAACTTCATATCAAGGCCATCATTTAATACATGTCACACTTTTCAACCCCATTCACTACAAATACCCAGATGATAGAAAATTATTAGTAGACATGATCACTATTTAAAAAATCTTCCTTTTTATATTGAATGAATCTTTTGCTTACTGTGCCTATCCTTAAATGGCCTCACACAGTCATATTACCACACTCACCTCCACTAACTGAACTACAGCCTATTAGGGAGTATCCGATCCTCCTGGGCCAGAAATATATTAAGTGTCAGAATAAGATTGACGCACAAGTGATCTTATCTTAGTACTCAGCTTTATTTGACACACAGCAGCTCACTTGGCTCTCCTGTAATGTGCTCTCTTCATCATGTCTCTTTGGGTATATACAGTATAAGACAGGATATTCCAAAAATATATAACGCAACTTTAAGACGTGATTTCGGCTCTTTCACTAAAGACAAACCCCCTGTTCATGGCCAAATATAAATTCATTATAAATGAGGATTGTTTTATCTTGAATACAGTCACAAGCTCAACTTAACTCCATCTGAAGTTTGTCAATAGTAGAAACTCTACAAACATACAAACAGGTGTAAGACGTGTCTGTTAGGAGAAGGTTAATAGTCACAATGCTGACTTGGCACAAATCCACGAGAAAAGTGAAAGCAATCCCACTGACTGTCCCTGGCTCTGATCCTGAAAAACTGTTCTGTTTGTCTTTTGTCTTAAATAGACACATCATCAGTTAGTCCGACAGAAAGAAATCCATTCAGGAAAAGTCTCAATGCATAGTTTGCAAGTCTCTGCCGGCCATATGATGTTATTAGATTTGTGACAATCATTGATTTTCATGTGCACTTCCCAGTTACTTATTTCCTTTGTGTTTCCGAGGTGAAACATGGAGCTAAGATTGTCTGAAAACCGTCTCTGGATCCTTCGTGCTGCCTCACGCATCACTCTCCTTTGGGATTTGGTGATTGCACGGCGGGCTGTTGACGTTGCTGAAGGAGTTGGGGAAAAAAGAAGGCATGTAAGGGATAACGGCCATTAGAGATGGGGACAACGGGCTCTCATTTGGGGCAGACATGGGGATGATGACGTCATCCGTGTCCCACACGTGGAAGGCATTCGGGTGGGAGTGGTTAAGGGAAGGTGGTAGGTGCAGAGGGCTGTTATACCCCTCCCCTTCTCCGTCTTTTTTTATGTCATCTTCGACTGGGCCCAGCAAACAATCTGTGGACAGAAAGAAAGAAAGGATTCAGAATAATATTACATAATAACCTCTTCCAACATCCTTACAAAACTGTCCTCACTGTATTGTTAAGATAGCACAGAGCAAGTACTCAAAGTACTCAAGAGACAAAAGTTAATTTGGTCTTATTTGAGCCTTTAAATTATCACAGACATATATTTTTTAAAGACCGTATAGCTGTATGCTACGTCAGGAACCTTTACTGGATGATGTGTGGAATTTCTTCTTTAAAGATATACACTTATAACCCCAAGCTTTGAAAAAAATATGTGCAACTAACAATTGAACCGAGAGTTTTGGATTGAATGTTCAGGTAATCCCTGATACTAGCTAATTGAGCCAAGTTAGGAGAACAGATGTCTCAGACATTTTCTGATCCTGTCTTTATACTAGAAAAACAGGTGAGTTGAGACTCAAGCTGTAATACATGGTGGAGCAACTCAAAGTTCAAAAAGCAAAAGGTTTAGTTTTGCCATCACTGGCTTCATTAAGCATGAATTTATTTATACAGTTTGATACTAGATTGTAAGCCGTATAAATGTATCAGGAGGACAAACAGCACAAGATGACTTACTGTTAATTAGATCAACAAGAGTTCTTTTATCCAACTAATGTTAGTTTAAAACGAGTCAGCTCCACTTATAGAAATGAGTACCTGTTATATCCAGCATGAGGTCCTTGATGAGATGACCAACGATGGCATAAGCCACAGCAACTATGACCAGTGCTGCGACCAGGAGGTAGAGGACAGACTTCGGTAGCTGGATGACGTCCCTGGAAGGAGGCTTGTACTCAGTGTACAGGGGCTTCATATTTTGAACCAAATACTGAAATGAAAGTCCTTCTTCTGTGTGGTTTAAGTTGGCCATATTCCCACAGTATAAGATACCAGTTCTCCTACAAAAGTAGTTTATTCATCACGTGCAAAGCGGAAAGGTTCCCAATTTGACTCATCCACTTGCCCAGGTGTCACTCCCTAAAATGCAGAGGCAGAGTCAAACACTATTACTTAAAAATAAAATAAATATATTTGATTCAAATATAAAGCAACATATAATAACAAAGAATAGAAATAGACCAGTGAATACATTTACCCACCTGTCAACGTTTTTACAGATTCCATATTAGTCACATATGGATTTTTGCTTGTCATTTCACCAACATCCAGAGGATTTTAAGGAGTAATATCATGTTGTTTCCATCAGTTTGTCCCTCCACACCAGACATCAGGACATTGTTGGCAGGGTTTGTGCCTCTGTGCTGTGTGCGTGTCCTCCTCTCAACTGAGATAATCCACACTGTGGGCGGTGACACAGAGGGAGACAGAGAGGAAGCAGGGATTACACTTCCAATCACAGTCGATCAATCAGTCTCTCATCCCATCCCCATCCCTCACACAGATTACCAAATCCACGACAATCTGATTAAGTGCCCCCACACACACACACACACACACACACACACACACACACACACACACACACACACACACACACACACACACACACACACACACACACTAAAGAAAAAGTAAATAATAAATCCTTTCTAAGACATTTTAAATTCTTTAAAGTCATATACATCCTTCTGACTTCCTGACTGGAAAGGTTTAAATTAAATCATGCCCCATTTCCGGAATTCTCTTTTTTATATAACTTCTGATAATCTCTCAACGGTCTCTCTGATTAATGATAAATACGGTTTTCTGTCCATATTTTAACTGAAGAGTGTTTACTTAAATTGGTGAACAAATTGGTGGAACTGGGTGGAAAGCTACAGTCTATGGTGGAAAATATCTGACCTGACAATGTTTAGGTATGGCCTAGCCTACTTGTTTCCATTTTCTTTGGCACTGCACCTAATACCTTCATACCTAATCCTAACCTCCTAATATTAAAGTTTTTTACATCTTTATGTAGTAAATTCTTTTTACAGTGTGCTGTTGCTACTTTCTACCTCTGCTAACAAGGTGAGACCATCTCCTCCTTTCAAACTGTAGCTTTATAAATGTATTATATATATTTGTATCTTACTATTTTTAGTTTCAATATGTATTTGACAACATAAACATAAAAACGAATCCAGGGGATAAACGTTAGCGGGACAGTACATTAGCATTTAGCGGTGGCAGCTAAAAGTGCAGATAGTTAGTTAAGCTTATACGTCACACAAACAGCACCGGTCTTCTGACAAGTATATTATAAGCAAAGTTTGTAACATCATATTAATATAACTATATTCATAATGTGGTTTGTATTCGTGAAGGTAATATTACACTTAACAGCCTAGAGGGGAATGCTTAAGCTAAAGGAGTGAGTTAGCTAACGTTAGCTGTAGTTCATTAGACTTGAGCCATCCTCTTTTACTAACGTTACATTGCACAGAATACTAGGTTATTTTTGTTACCAACACTATTTGTGTATGTTTAGCAGGTGTGTTTTGTTTTGTTTATTTTAGATTTGCTGAGTCAAACAAACCAACATGGATTTTTACTTTGACGACCTACCATCCACCTCACAGTCCACTCCCAAAAGCGGACATGAAGATTCCCTAATGGTAACCGATTATCACATTTATCTAAAGGCCCAGGAGTCACAACGTTTTTTTTTTAAATAGTCCCAACTGCTTAAGTTTTCCATAAGTAAAAAATGTTCGTCAATATATTTTAAAATGATTTGATGTGGACTGTTAGGTGATCTATGAAACCATTATTGTACAGTAAATACTGTAAACAAGCCACCTTGTAATAATACATAGAATAATTGTAATTTTTTCATTGTCCTGGGTGATACAGACAGAAGACACAGACAACGAGTCACCAAGAGGAAAGTCCTCAAGCCTGAGCATGACTGATATTCAAGAGCAGAATAGCAGGTTTAGTACAGTCCATTGCATCAACTTCAAGTGATATTTCGTGTAGCAGTTTGGTCCACTTGCTCTAGGCGGGTGATGAATTCTCTGTTCTCAATATCTTTCTCAGCTCGAAAGTAACTGACATCAGCAGGAGAGTTCAGGAACTGGTGGAAAAGATTAACAACAGCCGCACTAGTGACCAGAAAGTGATGGACAGCTTCCAGGACAAGTTAGTCGCGAAGGTATTTTTTATCATAATTTAGTCTACATCTTTATACAAACTTAAAAAATACTCTTTTGTGAACTTCACTTTGGCCCTGAATACACGTTATGCTTGAATGTAAAGGGCAAATTATGAATGAGTGCCTTTACTCTGCCCACAGCTGTTCTATTTAATTTTTTCCCTTACATTTAATCTCCTAGGTGACAGAGATGTGTCAGCAGATGAAGGAGCACTTGTTCACGGTGTATGAAGAGAACAGCAATGAGATGCAGCTGAAGTTGCTGGAGTTGTCAGAGGTGCTGGAGAGCTGCACTAAGCTCAACAGTGAGCTCCTGGAGGCCAGTCATGCACTGACAGGTCTCAGAGGGGTCTTGGCTATTAGCCAGACATCAGAGCCCTAAAAACTAGTAATTGTTCCGATGTCCGCATTATTTGTGAAATTGTTCTGAGTTTGTTCATGTGCTCTTTGGTTTACTATGTTGAGTATTCTGAAAAGTTGCCTTGCAAATGCTGGCGAAAAAAAGATTATTCATTTTTCTTCCTATTTTCCATGAATACACGGTACATTGTGTCTTTGCTTATAGAACATTATTATTAATTGCAATTATTTACATTTTCAGTACCACAAACATCTAATGTGAATGTCTACCTATTTCTGGTGTGCAGTTCATACATGGCTTCTTAATCAAACATGCCCAGGTAAACATTGTATTGCTTTTTATGTGTGCATTCAAAGAAGACTAAAACAAAAGCTGAACCCATGTTTATGTATGTTCAATTTCAGAATTTTGAGTCAATTAAAAAAGTATACAATCGGAATAAACCACAATATTTTGTTCTTAGATGTTGACAGTTTGCACCATATCTTAAATAAGTCAGCTAAGATAGTGTGATCTTTAGTCATACAATTACTAACATGATAATGTAAAATGACGGCCGAACACAATTATCAATTGAGCAGAGGTCTGTATTAAGATATTTTTACATTCTGAATCACAGCTACAGTCACACCTTACTGATTTATTTACATATTTAATTGCCACAAAAACTCATATTGCTGCAACTTGACATGCACAAGGATTAATCACTGCCTAAAATATATTTCAGACATATTAACTGTACACTTATCCTCACAGTTTGGACCAAATGCTTAGTTAGTTTGACCTAACATATTCACCAAAGATTAACCAAACAGAGGCAGTGATGGACAGATCCTATCACTATTTTTAAACAACAAATGTAATGAGGTATTTAGGATGTAGCTAAAATGTAAGCCTGATTAAGTGCACTTCATGTTTTACTCATATGGGTTTGCCAAATGAGAAACAGGAAGCACAGTATAAATCCAGATCATTCCATTTCAACATTTTACTTTTCAACAGAAAATGACTGCAGTCCAGTGATGGCTCTGCCCAGGATCAAAGCATGAATGTCATGAGTTCCTATAAAAGAAAGAACAATGAGAAACCTTTATCAACAAGTGGTTTTCACATAGATGAGGAAATACTTCTCTTGTGAGTAGTAGTCTCCAAACTTTCCTCAGTCCTCTTTAGATAAGAGAATACACATTGTTTTGAATAATAGTTCTGCCAAATTACAACAGGATCGTTTAATATCAATTTTTTATTTAAAGTTTGCTATGTATAAACTTGTTTTATTATTGGACAGTGTTCTAAAAAGTGCATTTCTTAATCAACCTCTCATAATCTCTGCACTGCTGACCTCTGGTGGTTGAGGTAAATAATTGCAGCTACGTTTCACATCTTTTTCACTACAATAATGACTTATGTGATGTCGGTATTTAAAAAATGCATACTAGATGTATCTGGGTGTGTGCTTACCCTCGTATGTGTTGACTGCTTCCAGGTTCATGACGTGACGGATTATGTGGTACTCATCTGAGATGCCGTTTCCTCCAAGCATGTCTCTGGCTTGTCTGGCAATATCCAAAGCCTTGCCACAGCTATTCCTCTTCAGCATGGAGATCATATCTGGTGCCGCTCTATTAGGATAAGAACACATATTAAAACAAACTTTTTTTTTCTAGAAGACAGCATCAACCGCTGACATAGCTAGAAAAGACGCTAACAATGTAATGATAGTAAGAGAAGACTCACTTCTTGTCATCAATAAGTCTTCCCAGGGTCAGACATGACTGCAGCCCAATGGTGATCTCTGTCAGCATGTCAGCCATTTTCTTCTGCATCAGCTGGTTCCTGGCCAGTGGCACCCCGAACTGGATTCTGATTGGAGGAAAGAAAGATATGAAAACGAATCCATTACAAAAAAAGACGAGGCTGGCATAACAGAAGGGGAACTGGATTCAAACACAGTATGGTAATGTTTAAACTTTTTCCCTGAGGTTGGACTTTATTATGTCTGTTAGGTCGTTTGGCTTTAAAGGGATAGTTGTGATTATTTGTAGTGTTGCAGAATGAGGTTCTTATCTAAAGTCGGGAGTACAATGTACTGCTCTGGACAGGGGCAGCAGCAAAACATATTTTAGCCTCGTAAAAAACCTTGCTTGAAATAGTATCAGTTGTCAACTTTATTTGTAACATTTTCACTGGTTAACCTTGTCATCAGACTGCCCTTTCGTTTGGTTTACTTTGTTTGTGTTGTGTAACTTTAAAACTCTTAATGTTTGTATTCAACAATGGCAACCGATTACACATAATGGTGAAGATATTTCAAATACGGGCGTACACAAATCAACTGATATTGATTTTTGAAGGTGGCTAAATCAAGTTTTCCGGCTGACCCCTATAAAGCAGGACTGGTAATACACCAACTATAGATAAGGACCTCATACAACCAGACTATAAACAATCCAAACTATCCCTTTACCTTAACTGAACACAAAAACTGTTAACAGAAGGTCATGTACCTGTCCAGAGTGTACTGTCGGGCAGCGTGGAAGCAGAATTCAGCAGCTCCCAGAGCTCCCCATGCAATGCCGTACCGAGCGTTGTTCAGACAGCCAAAGGGACCCTGATCACAAAGGTCAATAACCAAATAAATGTTAGATTTTAAGACACAGCACTTGATCTCAAAGATGTAAGAGAACTTGGACTAAGAGAGCAGCCACTTACAGCCAGACCGGAGACATTTGGCAGCAGGTTCTCCTGGGGAACCTCCACCTCATCCATCAGGATCATGCCGGTTGCAGACGCCCTCAGCGAGAACTTTCCTTCAATCTTGGGGGTGGCAAAACCCTTCATTCCACGCTCCAGAATGAAACCCCGAATCTTGTCATCTTCACACTTGGCCCACACAACTGCGATGTCTGCCTCGGGGGAGTTTGTAATCCTAGCAGATAGAGAAGAGTGAAGAACGAGAAAAACATGAACTGCATGACTGTATATGTAAGTATTTCACAAAGGGCTTGACGCTTGGAATGGACCAAAGTTTAATTGAACGTTTTGGACCTCAAATAACAAGCTAACCCACAAGTGTGATTTACAGCATTTGTTAAGATTTCATACATACTAGCATATAGTATAAGTTATTTTCACATTGTTGGTCTCTAAACAACTCTGTATCTTCAATTTCTCCCATTCTGCTTTGAGATAGCACTCAAGAAAGCCAACGCTCCTTGTATGTGACTACCCACCAGGTCTTGGCTCCGCTGACGCTGAAGGTACCACTGGAGGGGTTGTATTTGGCCTTGGTCTCCATGCTGCTGGGATCACTGCCGTGGTTGGGCTCTGTCAAGCCAAAGCATCCAAGGATTTCTCCACGAGCTGCAAGGAAAATAAAAACATGAGGCACGATCGTAAGTACGTCCTTTTGCCTTTTATTCAAGCATACCAAATGCAGAACATTTGTTTCTCACCAAGTCGGGGCAGGTACTTCTCCTTCTGGGCGTCCGTGCCGTAAGCATAGATCGGGTGCATGACCAGGGAAGACTGGACACTCATGACCGATCGATACGCGCTGTCCACTCTCTCCACCTCTCTGGCTATCAAGCCATACGCCACATAACTCGTTCCTGCACAGCCGTACCCTGCAGGGTGAATAAAACACCAAGTAATGAGCTATGAGTAATTCTTATACAAACATATAGAAAACAAATATAAAGACCTTGAAGCACACAATGGTGAAATAATTTCCTTTAATTTTAAAAAGACCTAAAGATTTAGTAAAAATAATAAAACCCAATATTGTAATTAAATGTACTGATTGATGTTGTAATAACATCTTACATTATTCATTTATGTTGTGCTTGAATACATGAAATCAGTGTCAAGTAACATGACACAATATAATGTATAATAATAGTATTATAATTGTTGTATACTTGCACACTTAACATTTCTGAGGACAAAACTATTATTGGTGTTGAGTTTTATAACAATGTAGGTGCATATTTTACAAGTTTAAACATGTTTGGAAGATATTGTTATTTAAACATTTGTTTCAGTAATTCTTTTATTCCGTAGTACGAAATTGTGAAGGTGAGGCTTTGTTTCATTTTACCTTTAATAGTTGGGCCTAAGACGCCCAACTCTCCCATCTCTGAGACAATTTCACGGTGGAAATCTGTAGCATGTTGGGAAAATAAAAACTGACAGTCAAATATTAAATCAGAAACCAAACACTTTTTGCACAACTTAGATATTCTAACAGTTGCAACTCGAAAATTGAGTAAAAAAACAAAACAAAATTCCTCTGTATGCTTTGCTTACGTTCATGTCTGTTGGCCATGACGATGCGGGGCATGAGCTTTTCCTGGCAGTAATCACGGAAGGTGTCTCGGATCATGATCTCCTCCTCTGTAAGCTGACTCTCAATATTCAGAGCGTCCCGCCAGTCAAACGCCACCTTGGCTGAGGGTCGGTCATACACATAAACACACTGGTTATGTCACTGTGTCATGTGACAACAGATTGTGTGAAGTAATCTAGTTCAGGATGGACTTTTAAAAAAGAACTTCACTCACGTGCTTTCGCCGGCTTTTTGATTTCTTCAACATCTAAAAAGGAAGGAAAATGAAAATGTGCTTACCTTAGAGACATTTAAAAACGTACTGTTTAACTGTTTTCCCTTCCTGTGAGTTTCTTTTCATTTTGGACAAAGGTGAAGAAGTTTGATATGTGTCTCAAAACAATCACTCTAAACTTATATATATAAATATAATATACATATATTAAAATAACTATGATAATAATTGTACCTTTGATTGCTGTTGCAGCTGTGCCCTGGGCTCTGGAAGCAGCAACAGCAGCACATTTCTGGCTGTTGTAAAGCAGACGGGTGACAGCACCTCTGAGAGCCATTTGTTTTCTGAATAAAGTGGAAACAAGATGAAATATTTATTAAAATGGTATTATATTTCAAAATGAAAGCACATTTCAAGTAGGTTGAGTTCCCAGGTGAGAGAAAACCAGATTGTCAGAACATAATATAATATTTAATGTCCTTAATTAGCTCTGAACAGTAGCCTATAGTGAGTTTAATTGGTTCATAAACACACTTTCTGTTTGAGTATTAATTAATATTATTGCATTAATATCACTTCATGCAAGACTTAAAATAGATGGTTGAGTATAATAGATCCTTGGTTACAATAAGGTTAAAAAAGTTTACAATCTTAATCAGCAAACTAGCATGCTGTTACTTTGTGAGCAACGTAGGCTACATGCAATAATAACAATTCTGTGACTTTTTTGTAAGAAAGATTTGTCTAAACTGTACCTTAATTCTCACGGTGAGTTTTCTCGAGATCCTATGACTTCTGAGCGGTGAGTTATAAAAGTTGCTTAAGTAACATCTCGCCGGTAGCAACGTCACAGCGATACGTAATATGACGCATAGGAGCAGCTGTCCTGTGTCCTCCATGATAGGTGAGGCAGGAGATTCTGGAGGCAATGCACGACCAACGCGTGGAAGTTCCACAACCATCCAATAGCAGTGGGGAAATAATGACATTAAATACATTGGAGAGGTTTATCTGTTGTGAGTGTTTCATGCTGCTTCCTGTACCGTGCTTAGCGAACGGTTTAAAAGGTCCAGGAGGCGTGTTGCCACACTCAAAATGGCGTATAGTGCTGTGTGGCCGGGATTTGTAGAGGGTGTTGGCCCACCGCCTCCAGTCCATTGGCTGGTAAAATAAGAAGCCCTGTCCTAAACATTAGTAAGTGACTCTGCAGCTGACAACAGGTCAATGCAAAAAGAGCATAATCACACATTATGATGTAACTAGTTGGATTTTCTGTTAGGAAAATCTTTTTTTTTTATAGGTGGCATTGTAGAGCCAAGGAGGCCCCTAAAAGTTGGGATACCCCTTGCGATGCAGAACAAAGCAAAACCACGTTTGGCCGTTGCTTACATATTTCTAGTTGAGAGGATTGTTGTTTAAAAGAACTATAATATTGAACATTAGCATGTATCTCTGGAAATAATAATAATGTCACCAAATTTGGACTAGGTGTTCACAGGCAGGCATGGCATGCAATAAACACATATTTCATTAATACCTTTTCCATATTTGTAATGTATACACACATGAATTGTATGCAGAAATGTTGTATGACATTTAAAATCCAAAAGCTTTGTATATACTTTTCTTTCATTATAGTAAGTAGGATTTACATTTTTAACTTTAAGCATACCAAATACTTATATTTGATCATAAAAGTAAATATTTAACTATTCAACTCTCGCCCAGATGTCACCCATATTAAATGAATACATTTGAAAAATTAAAGAATAAACAAAAGTCCATTATAGATTATATAAAGTATAGATATACACAGCCGTATGCGCTTTATTGTTGTTTTTCCTTTGAAATCAGTAATAGGAACATTAGATTTAGCATTCTATTTATTATTACTACTTTGAAGATTTACCTAGTTTCCTAGTTCAAATGCAGCTGTTACGATTCGGGAAAGGTAGGACCCAAAAGCAGACTACAAAAAGGTAAAAGGTCTATAAACAAAAAGAGAGCTTTATTTAAAAAAGCCGATCAGCAAAAAACATGGCAAGGATAGTAACACGAGGAAGATAACATACCAAAAAACGATCGTGACCAACATGAAGGGAAACAGGAAAAACAAACAATGAACCGACAGGGGAACACAGGGAAAGACAAGACTAAACACAGAGAGGGGTAATCATGGGACAAGAAACAGCTGGACAGGTGAGGTAGAAACACAAGGGCAAAAGGTGAACACAATTAGACAATCAGACACACCAGGGAAACTAACGACAGGAAGGAAAACACAGGGAGAAGGACAAGACAAGAAACAAGGAGGAAAACATGAGACAGGGAGAACAGAACAGCAAAATAAACCCAAAACTAGACATACAAAACTCAAACCCTGACATAACCCCCCCCCCCTCAAGGGACAGATTGCAGACGTCCCTACACAAAGTCAAACATTTCCAACTGGATGGGTGGAGTGGGGTCGGAGGGACGTGTCTGGATCGACAGTCCAGGAAAGGCGTTAGTTCATGGAGGGATTCTCCGGGCGGACGGCCCGGGGCAAGCAGAAAGTTCATGATGGGGGTCTCGGGCGGGACCGGCCCGGGGCAAGGCAGGAGTTCAAAAAGGGGCAAAGGCACGCGGGCGAACTCAGGGGGCCGGGCATGGAGCGGGATGGCAGCGGCTGGAGAAGAGTCTGGGGGCCAGGGTCGAGGGCAAAGGACCGCGACTGGGAACTCAGGGCGCCCCGGGCGCCGACGGAGGGCGCAAAGTCCGCAGCGGAACTCAGGGGGCCCGCCGGCTCCCCCCGAGGAGGGCGAAAGCCCGCAGAGGTGAACTCAGGAGGCGGCACAATGGACAAGAGGCGCGCGACAGGCAGCGCTCCCGGAGGACGGGCATTGAAAGGCGGTGGACGGGATATGCTACGGAAGGACAACGTCGCGCAATGGGACCCTCCAGTGTCAGCTGTTGCCGGAGCACTGGGATCGCGAGAGCAGGACCTGGTGGGTAACCCCTGGCGGGACAGGCGTAGATGGAGACCCCTGAGACGGAACATTGGCCGGTGTCAGTGGACCGGAGGAGCACCGGGTTTGGTGTCGGTCAGGACTCGGCGTAGCACAGTGTTTGGCGGGACCCCCAACAGGAAGGATCTGGTGTTGGCAGGAATCTGGCGAGCACGGTGACTTGAGTAGGGGAACTAAAGAAGGGACAGAGAAGGGACTGGAGAGTGGATCTCGAGATGGGATGGAGAGGGGACTCGAGAGGTGACTCGAAAGGAGTTCCTCGAGAAGGGGACTCGAGAGGGGACTTGGAAAGCGGGACTTGAAGAGGGGACTTGAGCAAGGGACTGGAAAGGGACTCGAGAGGGGATCGAGAGGGGACTTCGAGAGGGACTTGAGAGGCGAGACTTGAGGACGGCGGTACAGCGACAGGAACACGGGAGCTGGCGTCGGCCGGAGAGCCACAGCACGAGGGGCTGGAGTCGGCCAGTAATGTCCGACAGACACCAGGGAGCTGGTGAGTCCATGTACTGGAGCCAAAAAAACCGGAGTCGGGACCATGCTATAGGGGCCGTGTACTTGAAGCCAGAAACTCATGAGCTCGCTGGGGCCGTTCTGGAGCCGCGAAACCATGGCTGTGTTGGGCCAGTACTGGACCATGGCTGCTGGCACAGTGAACAGCAAAGCCTGGATAGTTTTCATTGGAACAGCTCAATGTATTAATTACAGTATGTCAACGCTGCTTGTTAGCATGGAAGGTTAGTGGTTACAATCCCAGCTACTACTCTAAATCATAAGTGGAGCTTTTAACATGAAATAACATGAAAAGAACTTTGGGCACATTGTTATTTGTTTGTTACTTTATACGTAATCATGACTCATAGGTGAGTTTCTCTTAAGGACCCATGACTAATACCGTTGTACTTTAATTATTAATTCTTTAACCGCACACATGACACATGAACTTTGTTGGCCAGACAGGTCCCTGTCTTCACATGAATAAAACATGTGATAATTTCTTTTTTTATGGTTGTAGTTAGTACTAGATGTATTTGTTGTTGTATCTCAGTCTTGGGCGGCAGAGCCTTCTTCTTCCCCACCCTCTGGAACTCACTATCCCAATGCCACAGAGATTCTTCCTCCCCACAGGCATTCAAGAACATCATCAACTAACCCACCTGTTCACACTGCATTCAACCACTGACCCCCTCCCGATTTGTCTGTTTTGTTGATTGGTTTTTGATTTTTTTTTTTATTCTCTGTCAACAAAAAGCGCTTTGAGTTTTCCTGAAAAGCGCTATAACAGGTCTGATTGTAGTATTATTATTATTTGTTATTATGTATTATTTTGTTAGCTACAGGCACAGATTTGCTGAGTTTGTCTACAAATAGCAGAGCCGAGGTGTAGTCATTTATCTGCTATGACTAAGTTTAACCTTCTCATAAAACGTGTTCTCACATTGAGGGTACTGTTTTCTTAGTCTAATTAACCCACTTATCTTATGGAAGTAGTTAAGTGATACCATTATTTCTTGACGTTATATAAAAAAAAAAAACAAAGTATGTTTCCTCGAGTGCCTGCTCTGAAGATTACTCCTATACATAGCACCTGGTAACTGTATCTGGAAGAAATGTAATAACAGATACCAAATATAGAAGATGTCCTCTTAAAAAACAGCCTTTATCACTGGAGTAAATAAGCAGGGCTAAATATGGCTAGACAAACAAAAAGGACTGGTGAGTGCAGAATTTGATTAGAGATGTTTACTGGTGAACAACACTTTAAAGTTTTTGCAGGAACTATGTTTGACTCTTGAATACATACTGATAGGTATAATCAATAGAAACATCTCATAATGTCTATAACTTGGAAAACCCTTAAGGGACACAGCAACTGAAACAAAAAAAAAAAAGGCCAAAGCAAATAGGCTCAGTGGAGTAGCAGATAA
>NW_011370640.1:109180-119355 GCF_000735185.1 Notothenia coriiceps
TATCACCGGTCCATACCTCAACAGGCTCTACGACGAAATCTGAGATCTCACCATGGAAACGCATCCCTCACCATAAAACATGATGTTGCTATAAGTCCAATGGACACGGTCCAATCGTCCCCCAATCTTCACTTGTATATTACCGGTCCATGCCTCAACAGCTCTACGCCAAATCTCAGATCTCACCATATGTCGTTTCCATGGAAACGCATCCCTCGCCATAAAACATGATGTCGCTATAACTCCTATGAAAATGTTCAAAAAGTTCTCAAACTTCACATGTTTGCTAACAGTCCAGCCATGAAGACATCTACGGGATATGCCGTTGCCATGGCAACACAATGCCTGCCATTTCTCATAACTTTGGTGAAAATGCTCCAAATGGCCCAAAACTTCACAGATTTGGTAACAATGCAGCCATCGACACGTCTAAGCGTATTATGGGATGTCATCAAATGCCGTTGGCATGTCGACAGATCATTCACCATCAAGTTAGTTCAAAAGTTTGCAGTTCAAATATGCTGCTGCTTTTCCAACCTTTTTACTTTCTTTTCTTCTCTCATCACACATTCAAGCCCCCAGTGTTCATGTATCATTTCAATCTAAATTATTCACTTTCTTCTTACACATTACATTCCAGCATAGCAGTTTAGTGTCAGATTTTCAGCATAAAGCATTGCCACTAGCAATTTCTTCAGGAATTGCACTCTCTAGTTACATGTGAAACGTTGGCAATTCCTGCTATTTGATCAATTTGTCGGCAATGCTAATGCATAATGGATTCATTGCCATTAAATTAAGAGCAATATTCGGAAATGTTATTGGATTATATTGAGTATTTTGTTCATGCCAGAACTATTTTTTGAAGTTGTCAACTCTTGTCTTTATTTGTAACGTAAAAACATGCGTGGAACATTTTCTCATAAAAGTGCTAGAAGGCCTTGCATCTGAAAAAATTCACTAGCCAACTCTATCAGGAAAATCCCCCCCCCCCCCCCCCCCCCATCAAAAACAAACTCTGATAGCACTGCTTCCCCGGAATAACTCCTACTCGAAGAGCATAATAACACACTTAGATACAGTGGCAGGGCGCATCATAGCTCAGCTAATAAGGCAGATTAAAGAGAAGTTTTGCTGCGGGGAACAGTGAGGGGAGCGGTGAAGCTGAATTAATGAACTGCATGGAAAAGCACCAGCTCTAGTGGTGTGGAGTCATGCACACAGAGTTCACAACAATACTGATACTCCATTATAGATTGAGTCATTCATGTGAAGTTTACATCCACACGTCACTATTCAGCTGCGATGAAGCACGGATGGCAGTGAGAAAAATGCAGAGTGAAAGATCACAGCACTGTGAAGGGAAGAAAGAGATGTGTTGACCTGCCCCAAAGATCCTTTTCTGAAACCAGAACAGTACTGTGGCATAAGCTGTAAACAAAACCTGGTGAAGACAGGCTTAAATTACAATGAGTTGCAAGCAAAACAAGAAAGATTAAAAAAAAAGTGCTACATACTGTAACCAGAAAAACCCACACATAAGATAATAAAATCCTGTTCCTGTGTAACATTTCCAAAGGCGGATTTCATTCTGAAAAAAACATTGGGAAGTGCAACATAAATCCTCCCAGTAGTAAACCCAATGATACAACTATGCTCCATCGTGAGTAAACACAGCTCTACAGTAAGCCTTTAACATGAGGATTTATCAGTCTGAGTTACACAAGTCATCCAAGGTTTATCGGTTTTCATACAGAATGCCCTTTTGTGTCACTTTTCCTCCACTTCCGCTCAGCATGTAAACACTGTCTGGGGGAAACTAAAAGAGGGAATTTCATACAAAAAAAGATTTTACATTTGGAAGTTACCCTCTGAAACAAGAAGATAATGCTTGGAAGGTTTTCTTCGCACAGAGAGAAGATTCTGTCCCCAATATCCTTGAATAAGCAATCCTTAAAGTTCACATGGACACATATTTTTAAGACATCCTTTTTCATTTGAGTCACATTAAGTGAAACACCGCAACAACACGCCTGAGTGGAAACCAAAGTGCAGCCTACAAGCCAACGTGTAAAACTTTTAACCCTTCCTACCCCAACCAGCAGACCCCAAGGAAGTCAACAATAGGAGACCACAGTTTACTCCTATTGATTTTGTTAAGTGAAGCACTTTGTTTTGATGATGAAAATACATATCCATGTGCTTGGAAGGTTAAGCTTATAATGAGAAGCTGTAATTCATCTTCATGGGCCCATAACCGCTTCTATATCAGTAACTGATTCCCCACATTGATCTCCCTAAATAGACATTTGTTACCTGCCAGCCACAGAAGAAAATGAAATTGTCAGTTATTATACAATGTTTATGTGCGAGGATATAAAAAAAAAAAAGGAACACATTTTGCCTTTGCAGCTGCACCTTACAGTATTTACATTGCATAATGGTCCACCGAGGCTACTCTCTCTGTGGAGAAATGGATATCTGCCACTTGCATGAAGAATTTCTCCCTGATTCCCTTTGCTCATGTCAGAAATGTTTGTAAAATGATGAACGAATGACACGTTAACCACTGGATCCACTCCAATGTGTTTTTTGTTATCATGTTATGTCGGGAGCCAAAGTGAAATAAAGTGTAAGAGTTGAATTGGTCTGTGTGCTTTTTATATTTTTGTTCAAAGTTCATCTGAGTTTAGAGGGCATGCCATCCAGTGGAAAAGGCCATCCCATAAAGGAGAGCTTATGAGGGAAGATTTACTAAAAATAAGTGCAAGACATTGGGATTGGGAACATGAATTAATGTCCAGATTCTGAATCTCTAAATTATTCTTAACATTCATATTTCATACATATTTTTTATTCTGTTTTTTACTAGAACATGTTTACATGATTTAATAAAAAAAAAAGTGTGCACCGTCTGTCTTAATATACCTGTATTCACCCTCTATCTGAAACACTCACACACTTTTAATGACAACTTTTTCTAAGCCCTCTTAGAAAAAGCCCAGTCTGCTCTGATTTAAAAAAAAAAACTCTTCTCAAGCTATACGTGGAGAAGTTCAGATCCGGGGTGATGTATTGTATAATATGATGAAAGGTCAATCAATCAATTAATCAACCAATCAAAATACTTTATTTAACCTAAAGTAAAATTAGGTTTGGTGAAAGTTGCATCATGTTCGAATATAAAATAAATACATGTTCATATAAACACAAGTTGAAGTAAAATATGCAACGAAAGTCATGGCCACAGGTACGCAGCGTCTGCGGCACAGGAACGAGGCTGGACGTCCCACACAGCCCAGGGACCATCATGATGAAGACTCAGGCTCATGATGAAAACGTTGTGCAGCTCTCGATGCAATCCTTGTGGGCCCAAACTGTCCAGAATCCATCGAAGGAAACGCTGGATATCCTGGTGCCTGGTGTCTGTAAAACATATTTAACTACACTCCAGATATTCGGTCTGAAAGCTAGCTAACGGCGTTAGCCAGGAGTTAACATCAAATAAGAAAAGTTCAAAATTGAGCTTAATAAAGTTGAAAATAGTACATATGTAGCAACTCCAGAAATAACCAAATGTATCATGCACAAGCACTGAAAAGGCGAGTTTTTCATGAAATGTCCTCTTTAAATTAAATGAAAAGGGTTCTATTACGCCGTCATTGGTCATACATGAAGAGACATTATTGTTTTAGGAGATTGGGTCTCTCTCCCTCTACTGATTGAGTACCACTTGCAGCGCAAACAGGACCTGCCAGTTTGTTCAGCCAACAAAAGGACAAACAGTAATCAGTCAAATCACTGTTTCTAACCAAACCCTCATGTTCAGCCAGGAGTTCATCAAAAGATCTTGCATGAGTTATCTCTTGGAAACCTTTGGGCGAGCTCCCCCCCCACATTTGCAGGCACTGACAAAATCATACACAGACTGTCATGCAAATGTTCACAGAGGCTGAGCCCACTTGGCCTCCCGCCAATGGGGTGGATTGCTGCTTTGGCTTTTCACGATGCGAAATCAGTCAATACGAAAATATTCATCCGTTCCCGGACTGGATGAATGCAGCTCTTGCTGGTTTTTCAGGTGTGTGATGTGAATCCCCAAACTCCTTTGACGAAATGTTGTATTCTTACTCCACTTACTTGTCACTAATGTTGATTTAGATTTGTGTTATATTTGTACCTTATTGTATCTATTAAACCTATTTTCTCGTGTAATGCGTTGACACTGCTGCTGGAGCAAAAATGATTTCCCAATTTCTTGTTGGTTCTGGCTTTTTGGTTGAGATCAGTAAGAAGAAGGCGGGTCATTTTGTGGCTTTCAATCAAATCAGATCTAGTTTCTGAGGTTTTAAAGGGGCCCTACGATGCTCATTTTCAGGTTTCATATCTGTATTTCTTGCCTCTACTGTGACATGCTTAAATGTTCAAAAGGTCTTTATTTTTATCATACTGCCGGCTCCGTTGTGATTGGTCAACGGCTTAGAGATATCCCCTTAGCCTATCAGTTAAAAATGTTCAGCTCGCTAGCCTATAGAAGCACGAGTGTTACATAGTTATACTTCTCTGTTAGGCATTTCCAGCAGGGGGTTTGGGGGTGGGGGTGAGGATGAGGAAGTAGCTCCCTTTGGTGGTAACTTTGGGATTTTAGCCTTTGCAGGCCATTTATATATTACTCCATTTGATGTAAAGAATTTTTGTATTCTTTATTTTTTTTATTCATAAGGACATATAGCCTACTTTAGATCTTACACTTTTAATAAGAACGTCAATGTTATGATTCGGGAAAGTTAGGACCCAAAAGCAGACTACAAAAAGGTAAAAGGTCTATAAACAAAAAGCAAGCTTTATTTAAAAAAAGCCGATCAGCAAAAAACATGGCAAGGATAGTAGGTAACACGAGGAAGATAACATACCAAAAACCGATTGTGACCAACATGAAGGGGGAAAAACAAACAATGAACCGACAGGGGAACACAGGGAAAGACAAGACTAAATACAGAGAGGGGTAATCACGGGACAAGAAACAGCTGGGTACAGGAGGGAGAAACACAAGGGCAACAGGTGAACACATGAGACAATCAGACACACCAGGGAAACTAACGACAGGAAGGCAAACACAGGAAGAAGGATCAAACAAGACACAAGGAGGAAAACATGCGACAGGGAACACAGAACAGCAAAATAAAACCAAAACCCAACACACAAAACTCAAATCCTGACAGTCAAAGTAAAATGTTAAACATGGAAACATGGATTACATGGCTAAAGATTATGTGGATGAAATATAATTGTTTAATATATGAAAAACGCCCCTCTCATGATCTGTGGTAGTTTAAACCGATGGTGAATGCAGCTGACATGCAAATGTGAAAACCAATGAGAAGAGGCGATCTAAAAGCTCCTATGATGTCAAACATTGGGCACAGGCTTCTGACTTTATTTTTACAGTAGGCTCACGTGACGTTTTTGCCACATTGCCAAAAGCAGCCACCCGAGTGCAAAGTAGTTTATAGTGTGTCAGCTCGGAGGATAAGCCCTCATCAGTCATGCAGGATCCTGGCTCCGTGCCAGACGCCTGGGCTCTGAACGCCTCGGGAAAAAAACCACAATGACGCAAGTCGTACCTTGGTTTGCTGGTTACACATGCAATAACACAAGGACGCAATAAGAAAAGGTTGAACAAGGCACTTCTTGAAATGGTTTCTTTAGCCCCCCTTGGACTAATTAGCTTCTTTGTGGCTATAATAAAAGTTGACATCGTGTTCTCACTTATAATCTGCCTCCCCCCGCCCCCTTGTACTGTATGCTGACCTGTCTTTCCTGAATTTGTCACACAGCATGGCGGCAAACAGTTGCATTCACCACTGTGTCATCCTCCTTTCTTTTGCTCTATGTTTGTCTCATCCCATTTCTCAAGAGAGCGCAGAGGCTTACATGCTCTAGCCTCTAATGCCTCCAGATGTGGCATTTTTCTGGGATTTCATTATTTTTGAGGGGAGAAGTACCATTGATGTTTTCAGCCGTAGTACTTTCTAGTGATTTTGTTATTTTGTTTTTTTACAGAAGGCCATTTGAATCTGAAAGGGTTTGTTAATACGTCCTATTTAACCCTAATCCTTTTTAACATGTAAACATTGAATTGCCGAGATCTAATGGTTATTACTTTAATGCTATTATGGGGGTTTCCCTTTCCTGTAGTGTGTTATATAGGTTTTTGAGAATGTAAAAGATGTGGAAGGGTTCAAACCCAGGAGAGAGTTCTCTTATTATTGGCTATTGAATGAGCAGGGCATGGAGTGATACTTTTAGAATGGTTACGGTTACAATTACTAATTATCAGTAACTAATCTAAGTATCATAGTATAACATTAATGTAACCTTATTATTTTCAGTTGCTTTTGGATAACCTGAATATCAAATGCAATGCAAATACAAAATAAAATAAATATGAATAAGAGCCAGTTGTATATTGTAGGACAACCAAACAATGAAGAAACCCATTTTTTTTGGTGTCCTCATTTTACAAGAAACAGAATGCGCTCCAATTTAGTTTCAAACTGTATTTGGATTAAGAGCACCCACATCATTTTTAACAAATCAGGTGACCACCTGCTGAAATGTAAAAAAAAGAAAATCAAAGAAAATAACCTGGAGCAACAAAGCTAACCATTGATGTGTGGGATTTAATGTTGTTGTGGTGAGCCAAAATATGGAGAAGTTTGATCACCAGACAAATCCACTGAATTACTATTTTATAAGAAAACAATATAATCAATGTCATAAATAACGAAAGGATATTAATTGTAATTTTCAATTGCTAAAACACACGTTTTTTAAAACACTAAAGATAACTCACAAGACCACACACCCAAAGTGCAAAACACCTCATATACTGCAGAATGAAACACTGCACTCAAAACTACATACACACTTACTAAAACCAAACTTTTGAACCAAAAACCACACACGTTTTCCAACCAGCTACACACTGTGGTGCTCAATCTAAAGCACAATCATCTTTTATGGCTTCCATTGTTGTTGTAAAAATAGCAGTTTGGTGTTTATGGTCATTTGGCATGTGTATTTGTTGGTTGATTCATGTGTGTAGGTAGCATCAAACAAGTGAATATGTCAGATTTATGTGTCTTACTTAGAGAACCGTGTGCAGTATTTTGCAAAATGTGCCAAGTTGAATTGCAAATTGGGTGCAGAGCTGAAAATGTGTTTAGAGTTTTGGAGATTTGAGGTTTTGCTCTTTGAGTGTGAGTTTAAATAATTATGCTTTATGTGACATTTTAGTGTGTTAGCCACTGAAACAACCTGCAATATAGTTGTTCGAGATGCCCTAAAAATGTTATTTACAGTAAATGTGCTGAAATACTAATATCTTTACTTTTAATGATGTCGAAACTTAATTTAAGCTATCTTCATTTTGAATTTTCACTCAAAGTCATTTTGAAAAGATGACAATGAATTGTTTTTTCAATTGTTGTGTCAGAAAGTATTAAAATAGAGCTTGACTTGGCTGTCATTGAGGCTTCTTTTGAATTTTGTGTGTATGGTTTTGTGAATGTTTTGAGAAAATAAGCCCTGCTTTCAAAAACGTTTTTAGCAATTGAATAAAACTGTAAGTGTTTTGCGAAAACAAGCTTTGTTGGAAAAAAGCTGTATCTAATAAATAGGCTAATTAAAATGTCTCAAATGTCTCGGCAAGGCACAACAAGGGCAAACCCTGTTTGAAAACCAAATGGTAATAAGCCCTTCCAACAGAAATTGGTGATTGTAAATCAATAAACACAGGCTGTCAGCAAATACCAACTGTCATTACGGAGAAGGAAACTGTTTAAAGAAAGGCAGCTAATTATTGCAATTATGTGTAATAAGTAAGGGATAATGTGCAGCGACGCGGTCATTATGGGGAAAAGAACACTGACAGGCTGATCAGGAGCCCGATGCGAAGCGGAGGGATCTAGATCGGCATGAAGGTGTTCTTTTCCCCATAATGACCAAGTCACTGCACATTATTCCGCTTATTACAGGGCCACATTCTCAACAAAGTAACGATATGACTCCCAATATTAATTGAAATGCTTTTGTGTTCCATTGTTCAATATCATGCGTGTGATGAAAGGCACAGCATCTGTGATTTTATTCA
Organism: Notothenia coriiceps; assembly: GCF_000735185.1. Classification (NCBI taxonomy): domain Eukaryota; kingdom Metazoa; phylum Chordata; class Actinopteri; order Perciformes; family Nototheniidae; genus Notothenia; species Notothenia coriiceps. Next base: position 117,336 of record NW_011370640.1, read on the forward strand.
TTTGCTTGCACTCAAACTATCATTAAATACAGTTTTTTTCGATTGCTAACACACGTTTCTTTTTTAATTGCTCAGTTTCTCAGAACACTAAACACAATTCACAAAACCACACACCCAAAGTGCAAAACACCTCATTTCTCCTGCTAAACGAAGAACTGCACTCAAAACTACATAAACACTTACCAAATGCAAACTTTTGCACCAAATATAACACACTTCATTCATAAAACTAGATTGTTTGACCACCCAACTACACACTGCTGAGCATAATCTAAAGCACTTTCATCTTTTATGGGCTATGCTCTGCACAGAGAGGTTTCTGCAGAGAAAGATTGCTTGAGTTTACAGAAATACAGAAAATAGAAGAATAAAAATGAGTTGTTGAAAAAAATCATAATTTTATCGAAAAATAACATTGTGGCAACATGCATCTCAGGCAACATAGTTACTATGAATTTGGATCTCTCTAAGTGTGATGCATTGTTTGCTAAACCCAGTTTGTAATGCTGCTTCCTGTGCCTCATTGGAAATCCTTACCTTCCACCTGCACCTCCTTTTTTGTCAGTCTCAGATAAACAACAAATGATATAGTGGGTTTGGTCAGCGTCTGTGTTGCATAAAAGTAAGTGGACCCACACAGTAAAGTGTGCAGGATTGTTGTACAGTTATAGTATGGCAACATGCCAACAAATTTCAATTACAGTAATATCAACACACCTCTCACTCCATAGTCCGTCCAGGAGCGACGTTTGGCTCAGGGCCCGTGGCGTGGCGTTGTGAGCCTCCTAGGGCTCCTCAGCTTCATAAAGGGACGCAAATAGGTTTCAACTGATTGCCAATGTATTCCCATCTGCGGCCGGGATTTTGACGCTCATGGAAGGCACGGCATTCGTTGTGTCGGCTGCCCTTAAAGGCAATGTGAGCATCCATTCCCATTGATAAACGGAGAATTGTACACCCGGAAGTAAGTATATCCCTACTTACTGTCGATTGTTTTACAGTGAATATCCTGCACTACTCATCGACTCTAAAAAACACTCAGATTATCCTTTTAATTACACAACATTGATTGGTTTTAAATTGTGTGCAATGCTTTTGTTTTTTCCCTCGATTTGAGAAACAAATGTTTATTTCGGGAGTAAAGATGGCAGAAGACACTACACTACCCAGAATCCCAGCTTATCGTTTAGGACTACACCATGTGCTCTGTTTGATCTAATACCCCCGTGATTAGTTCTCAAGCTCCTGTGATTGGTTGACCCTCCAACTTGGCATTCCATATGAAAAAAAACCAGCGTTTCGTAACGATAAAATCATACTTTATTCAGCAGTGAATTGCTTTAACTCTTGAAAAGTCAATCACATGAAATGCATTGTAATAAATGGTTCGGGCTGCATTAATAATATTACACATTCTGTCCGTAGTTTCTTTTATTTTTATTGTAATCCTACAGAGAAATTGGGCTCAGAATAGACCAGGAAACTATTCTTTTATCCGTTCAGTTTTGAAATTTCACAATAAAAGTTAGTAAGTGGGTAAGTGCCGAGAGACGGGAAGTGCGGAGCGGCGGTATCGAAGGTGCAAGCTAGAACTGTTTATTTTAACATCAGGACAACATGTAAAATCAAGCTTTTCAGCCCGGGAAGATAAGGACCGGGGGAAAAGGGTCCGGTCAATCATAATGTCCGTGCGGAACAATACCCCAACGCCACACGCCATAGTCCGTGGGTGAATAATGTCAATCACCACACAAGCCCCCCCCAGAATTCCCCATTAGTCAAAACCCTCGCCCTGGAGGAAGTACCGCCCGACCCCGGCGCGTACGGACAACAGGGGGCCGAGGAGGGCGGGCGCAGGCGAGGGCAGGGGCAGGCGCCAACGAGGGCCGAGGGGCAATCCCACAGGGTGGGGGGGCGGGACATGGAGGGCCGGCCCCGAACGTGGGGGCAGAGCGCAACTCCCAACGGCCTGGAAACGTGCCACGTGAGCAGGCTTAAATCCCGATCAACGGACAGCCGA
>NW_011370640.1:119400-159293 GCF_000735185.1 Notothenia coriiceps
TTCCAAAAAGTCGTGGCGGAAAGCCCTAGGTAGTCCTACCAAAAGAGAGGCACTAAACTACGCCAAGTGTGAAGCCAGTGTGGAAAGAGGTGCTTCTTCACAACACCTTCGTGGAGACGTTTGCCACTGTGTTTGCTGCGTATAGTTATGTCAAAAATATCAACTAAATATGTTGCAAAAAACTTTATGTAAATGAATCTACCTGAAAAATCCGCGAAATTGGTTCGTTGAGAGTATGACACCCGTAGGGTGTCGTCAACCCTTCACACGAGTCCCTGTGTGCTGTACGACTGTACGTCACCAAACTTGGACACGGAGAGGGGACTGGGATGTCGTTGTGTGCATGAGTAGACCGCGATGTGCGGCTAGGCATGTTGTACTTAAGAGATAACACACCCGACTACAACGAGGTACGTCAAACGTGATTATCTGCCTGTAGTAGTGTAGAATTTTAGAGGAGTCTCACCTACAAAGGTAAGTCTCTGACATAAGATGACGACAGTATCAACACCCTAATGTAAGATCTTTTCTATTGAAGTATTTTTGAGAAAAAACCGAGAAACATACAGTCACCTTTGCTAATAATTAGTAGTGTGACTATATATAGAAGATACAACTGTTCCCCTTGAAAAATTCGACAAAAAAATGAAACCTCTCCACGCACAGCCAAATATGAATAATCTAAATTCATTCGTCAAGATAAGGAAAAAAGAGACAAAACAAGAGGTGCTGCTAGTGGTCAAAGTAATGTGTGGACAGGGTGCCATCATAAGTAAATAAGTAGAATATTTTCTAAGAACTTATAACTTTACATGAGCAACGAACGTATAGACACGGAAGTACAATGATCATTCCGCAACATGTAGACGTATAAACTTATTATTATCAAGTTCACAAACTAGTACGTGTGGACGTGTCGCAGTGACTTAGAAAAGAGAGAACCTTCCTTCTAGCTGCAGAAAGTATGAGTATCGTCTTTTGTGTCTATTTTTTGTGTAGATCTTCTTTGTTCTTGTTTGTATTCATCATCTCTTCTAGTTTCTTTTACTAATTTTTTACCTTTTCTATCATTACTTCTACTTATCTCTATTTGTCTCTTAGACTAATTTTGGTGATTTGCTGCCTCCTTGTTGCTTGTCTCACCACGGACAAACAGGGGACTTCCGCTCGTAGAGGGACCAGGTTACCCTAGAGAGGTACCACTAAAACCTATACATTCTTTATTACGAGCACAGTTTTTTTTCCACACATACTATGAAATGAGCAAAATCAAGTCCAGTCCTTTCAGAGGTGTATAATTGTGGTCGCCGATCACAGATGGCAAAAGTACACACATCCTTTACTCAAGTAGAAGTACAGATACTCGTGTTTAAAAATACTCTGGTAAAAGTAGAAGTACTGACTAAACTTCTTTACTCAAGTCAAAGTAAAGAACTTTGAAATTTACTTCAGTAAAAAGTACACATAACTAGCAGCTGTTTTAAAGAGTACCTGACCTCCCTTTATATTAATAGAACAATAATGTCATTGTTAGCTAATGAATGTTTCCATGCTGAACAACGGCAACATGACAACGTTTCCATTGGTCCCTCTTCTTTAGAGAAGACCAGGAAATGATGGATACACGGATCGTGTTCAAATCAATAGGCACGCAATGACTCTAAATAATAATGATCACGCCACCAAACACACATTCAGACTAAAGGAACCAGCCTGTTGGAAAATGTGAGAAGTAGAAAGTACAGGTATTTGTGTTCAACATGTAAGAAGTAGAAAGTACAGGTATTTGTGTTCAACATGTAAGAAGTAGAAAGTACAGGTATTTGTGTTCAACATGTAAGAAGTAGAAAGTACAGGTATTTGTGTTCAACATGTAAGAAGTAGAAAGTACAGGTATTTGTGTTCAACATGTAAGAAGTAGAAAGTACAGGTATTTGTGTTCAACATGTAAGAAGTAGAAAGTACAGGTATTTGTGTTCAACATGTAAGAAGTAGAAAGTACAGGTATTTGTGTTCAACATGTAAGAAGTAGAAAGTACAGGTATTTGTGTTCAACATGTAAGAAGTCAAAGTAAAAAGTCGTTAGAAAAATAAGTAGTGGGGTAAAGTACTGATATCAGAACAATGTACTTAAGTACAATAACAAAGTATTTGTACTCGACTACTTCCTCTGGATTCTCCTCCCTCTGTCGTCACTGTAGAAACGTCCATACAGATTCAAAAGTTGTGTTGTCATATAAGCTACAGTGTAGAAATGGCAATGAAATTATTCTGACCTGAGCTCCTCCAACAATGCAACAAAAAAATTAAAAAGTATTGCAAAAAGTCTATATACATGTAGATAGAATATGATTATGTACAAGAACAGAATATGCAATTAAAGGTCTACTATCATGCTATTTTTAGGCATATATTATAGGTCTCAGATATATACAAATATACAAAACATGTCTATGCTGTGTTTTGCCCAAAATACCAAACAGATCATGCAGGTTAGCTCTGAGTGTTAGCGATGCTTGCTAATGTAAACAAAGAACATATTACGTCCAAAACACGTCGGGCATTGTTTCTGATAGTGCCGTGCCATTTCAGATATTTCGTCATATCGGACGCAAATCTGGATCAGCTCCGTTGTAGCCCCGTTTTTTAGAGATGTGGGTACGGAGGAAAAGAGAGAAAGTTTTATTTTCTGACGCTGCGTGAGTTCCCCGACACACCGGGAACACATATGTATGCATAAAAGACATCAAATTTTTTGCATGATAGGTCCCCTTTAAATAATGTAAAATCCATAGATCTCCATGCATTTGTGTGAGCACCTTGGTACATGTGCATGATTCAGGCGTCTCTCTGCCAACATCCACATCGTCCTGCTCCAGACTTCACTCATCCCACTTCTGTTTGTTTTCAACTTAACGCTTGTCTGAACCTGACTCCTGTCCAGGCCCAAATTGGTCTTGGTTCATTTGTACAACGTATAGCAGAACGTTCTTGCTTCAGAGATCGAGATTATATTTAATTTCTGTTCATTTGACCATCATTTCTATTGGTTATGATAACACTGTTCTCTCCAGACTAATTGATGACATATTGAAATGTGGGTGCATTGCTAAAAGGGGGTTAGGGTTACAGCCAAAGCATTTAAACAAGCGTAAAGGTTGGAAACGACAGCAAGAGTATCCAAAACTCTTTATTTGAAGGTCAAATTGAAAAGTGAGTGCACCTATAATGTCTGTAATCAGTACTTACTACGGCAGGTACGAGGCCAAAGCTAAACCAGATCCTGGATCTTCAAATTTTCAAAACTTTTAAAACAAAATAGAAGTTTCCTTTTCATTGTTCATCCTCTTCCACACACTGTGTTTTTCGATTAAATTGGACAATGCTCACGAAAACCCTTCAAATCAACAACATTACAATAAACTGAGACCTCTGCAGAGGATGTTTCCATAAGAAAAATAGGTAACACTTTATATTAAGGTACACAAATAACTCTAGGACATTTCACTTTCAAATAGGGAACATATTCTGAGTTAGAAATACCTAATTAGAGTCAAATTACTAGCTTATTGGTTATGAACAAAACTTCACTTTAAAATAGGGAACATATTCTGAGTTATAAAAACCTAATTTTGAGTTATTTAGACACAATTAACGCTTATTGTATAGTCTTGTTACATAAGAAGAGATCATATTTGTTAAGTGTTATTATGGGAGAATAACTATTCTTGTGCTACTGCTGCCTTATTAGGCCCAGATTGAGCAGAGCATATTAAGACCAAAGCTCACGTACAACAACTTCCTTACATGCAATAAATAAGCACTAATTAGAGGGTTATTGAGGAAAAACTCTCAACTAATGGCCTAGTACTTGTAGAATATGGTCATGCAGAATAAGGCATTAATAAGTGTTTAATAATGACTAATAAAGAGCCAATATACTGCTAATATGCATGTTAATTAGCAACTAGTTGATGGTGAATGTGTGTACCTTAATATAAAGTGTTACCGAAAAATATTGTGTGCATCCTCGTGGATCTGCTTGGAAATGTTATGGGTTCTTCCTTGGCCCATAAGATAAGATAAGATGTACTTTACTGATCCTAATTTGGGAAGTGTTTACGTTGCAGCAGCATAAAAGGACAAGGCATTGCACATAAGAGAAATTAAAAGAGTAGAAATAAACTATTCTAAAATGTAAACCTCTCAAAATAGAAATAAAACGGCAATACAAAAAGTAGAAAATATACATGTTGAAATACCAATTTACAGTAAACAACACATACAGCAGGGTATTATATATATTTATATGCACCTCTCTTCCACCAAGTTTCATGGAAATACACTTATTTATAATGAAATCCTACTGATAGACGAACACACACATCCAAAAACATCTTCTCGTTGGCACAGTTTAAAACTATTTCTGCTTCATGGATGATTCATTAAAATCTCTTGTCGCTTGTCAAAGTTACAACTGCCATTTTAATGTGATTTTCTGCCTTATAGACATATTTATCTGTCGTCCATGCAGCAGCAGCAGCAGCCGCAGTTAAATGCAGCCATCTAATACCTGGTAGACAGAACACCAGCAGAGATGTGAACAGCTGGAAGAAAGAAAAAGAGAAATACAGTATGAGCTAGCTGCCATATTTTACGGCCATATTATACTCTTGCTGAAAGCTGGCCATCTGTCCGTGTTACTTATATTCCAACATGTGTGGAGGTTACGGCCGCGCTGTCTCCAGCAATAGAAATAACATGTTGCTATTAGCTGTAAGAAGACAGAAAATAGTTCCTCTACGCTGAGACATCTCCGTCCTTTCATCTGCTTAATGTTGTGGACTTTGAAACACACACACACACACACACACACACACACACACACACACACACACACACACACACATACCATGTATACATCACCTTAACCCTAACCCTAACCAAGTCTTCACCCTAAAATGAATGATTCCCCTTATGGGGACCTCCATTGTGTCCCCATAAGGGAGCGAGTCCCCATACGTGACTGTGTAAACATATGTAGGTCCCCACAATGACAGTAATGATAGGCCACACACACACACACACACACACACACACACACACACACACACACACACACACACAAACACACACTTACCATGTTTCCATCACTTTAGGGGACATTACATTGACTTACATGCATTTACTGGAGACTTATCCTAACCTNATGACAGTAATGATAGGCCACACACACACACACACACTACCATGTATACATCACTTTAGGGGACATTACATTGACTTACATGCATTTACTGGAGACTTATCCTAACCTGTGAAGACTTGGTTGAGGTTAGGATAAGTCTCCAGTAAATGCATGTAAGTCAATGTAATGTCCCCTAAAGTGATGTATACATGGTAGTGTGTGTGTGTGTGTGTGGCCTATCATTNAGGGTCGAAGGTGGGGTCGAAGGTGGGTTGAAGGCGGGGCTCGAAGGGCGCGGTCGAAAGGCCACGGGGGTCCGAAGGCCGGAGTCGAAACGGCGAGGTCGAAGGCGGGGTCGAAGGCGGGGGTTAAAAGCGGGTCGAAGGCGGGGTCGAAGGCGGGGTCGAAGGTGGGTTCGAAGGTAGGGTCGAAGGTGGGGTCGAGGTGGGTGTCGAAGGTGGGGTCGAAGGTGGGGTCGAGGCGGGGGTGTTAAAGGCGGGGTCGAAGGCCAGGGTGCGAAGGTGGGGTCGAAGGTTGGGTCGAAGTTAGGGTCGAAGGTGCGGCTCGAAGGCGGGGTCGAAAGGGTGGGGTCGAAGTGGGGTCGAAGTGGGGTCGAAGGTGGGAGTCGAAGGTAGGGTCGAAGTGGGGTCGAAGGTGGGGTCGAAGGTAGGGGGTCGAAGGTAGGGTCGAAGGTGGAGGTCGAAGGTGGGTGGAAAGGTGGGTTGAAGGCGGGGATCGAAGGCGGGGTCCCGAACGGTGGGTCGAAGGTGGAAGTACGAAGGTAGGGTCGAAGGTGGGTCGAAGGTGGGGTCGAAGTTGGGTCGAAGGTGAGGTCCGAAGGTGGGGTCGAAGGTGGGTCGAAGGTGGGGTTCGAAGGTGGAGCGAAAGGTAGTTGGTCCGAAGGTGGGGTCGAAGGTGGGGTCGAAGGTGGAGTCCGAAGGTGGGGTCGAAGGCTGGGGTCGAAGGTGAGTTCGATGGTGGAGTCGAAGGTGGGGTCGAAAGGTGGGGTGAAGGTGGGTTCGATGGTGGAGTCGAAGGTAGGGTCGAAAGGGTGGGGTCGAAGGTGGGGTCGAAGGTTGGGGTCGAAAGGTCGGAGTCGAAGGTGGGGTCGAAGGTGGGGTCGAAGGTGGGGGTCGAAAGGGTGGAGTCCGAAGGTAGGTCGAACGCGGTGGGGTCGAAGGTGGGGTCGAAGGTTGGGTCAAAAACGAAGTTAGGGCGAAGGTGGGTCGAAGGCGGGGTCGAAGGTGGGGTCAGAAGGTAAGGGTCAAGGTGGGGTCGAAGGTGGGCGTCGAAGGGTGGCGGTCGAAAGTGGGGTCGAAAGTGGGGGTCGAAGGTGGGGCGAAGGTGGGGTCCGAAGGTGGGTCGAAGGTGGGTCAAGGTGGGGTCGAAGGTGGGGTCGAGGGTCGGAAGGTGGGGTCGAAGGTGGAGTCCGAAGGTGCGGGTCGAGGTGGGGTCGAAGGTGGGTTGAAAGTGGGGTCGAAGGTGGGTCGAAGGTGGGGTCGAACGGTGGGGGTTCGAAGGTGGTTTCAAAGGTGGGGTCGAAGGTAGGGTCGAAGGTGGGGTCGAAGGTGGAGTCGAAGTGGGGTACGAAGGTGAGGGTCAAAGGTGGGGTGGTGGTGGGGCAGGCGAGCAGCAGCAACATGAAACACAGCAGCAGGAACATGAACGTAGCAGTAGCAAGTGAACACAGCAGCAGCAGCATGAGCGAGGCAGAGGCAGGAAGACCTGGCAGCTTAAATAGAGCGGCATGTTTAGGAGAATAGTTGGTTGTGAGAGGGACGAGGTGCGTCTACGTGTTAATGTATCAATGGTGCTCAAGTTGACTGCCTGAACTAGCTCGCAGGCTTTGCCCCATTAATTTTAAGAGGTGATTGAAGTCAGATATTTATAAGTTAGGCTATAGTTGTTTCCAGCTTTGATGCTAAGCTTAGTTTACAGGCTACACATTTAACAGACAAGACAATAGCAGTATCAATTATCTCATGAAACACTTGGAATGAAAGTGGGTTTTTTCTATTGTACTACTGTCGATATTACAGATTGAATTAAATAGATAATTGTTATCCAGGAAATAAAGAACAATGGCAATCAAAGAGCTCACAATCTTTATCTTACAAAGAAAACATTTTTTTGAATATGCATCGTGAATATTATCTGCTTAATGGGTTGTTCCTTGGCCTAGGTTACACCTTTTCCCCAAAGTGTCATAACATTTGGTCTATAAGTGTTTCCATAGTCTAGCTGTCAAACAAATCAAACCAAACCAATCACGTCTTTGGCTCAGGATTAAATTATTTTACAGTTCACTAAATACAAAGGTTAAATCAAAACATAGATTATGCAGCAAACTCATTACAATTGTAAAATGTTAATCAACGAATGGACTCCACTGTTTAGATCTATTATCAACTCATGTCCCCATGTGTGTGTTCACCAACAAGGCGAAGGATATTACCTGAAGCTCCAATCAGCCCTCCTCTCTCCCTGAGTCGCTGCAGGCTCGTGCCCTAAGCGTTCCTGTGATTTGTTTAATGAAGTGCCAAAGTGCAGCGGGTCATGCTTCCTCTCAGCACAGATACGCAGTGACACATGGGATATGCTTGGGTTCATCTCAGGAAAGCCTGGACTGTGTGGAGCCACCGTGGGAATAACAACCCGATTCCCAGCAACAATATTTACAACGCAACCGCACCGAGTTCGCAGAAAATGTAATTATCCGTATTGATGAAGGGCTGGCGGTGCGATGCATCATGTCGGTGGCAACAGGTTTGTGTAACATCCGAGGCGAAAAAGAAAATATCCAAATGTACGTGTGTTTGCTTTTCTGGCAAGGAAACATGGACGGTCATGCACGCAGGCTACACTACGCAGGACAGCTTTACAAGTTTGTCCCTGTTGTTGGTTTTCTTCTCCTCACTGGTGTTCTTTTATGAGTCCCATATTGTGTGATAAATCACAGCATCATAGCGGGGACAGTTTCATGGCATCATTCACGCTACATTTCCAACCAAACGCCAGTTTCTGATTAGGGCTGTAAATCTCCTTTGCCTTTTTCTGTCTACCACTAACACATACATAAAACCACACGATGTGACATATGTTTTCTATAGGGCTGGGTTTGTTCTCATTGTGATGGAAATACTCTTTTGAAGCAGGAGGCACTTTATCAACGAGCTGCAACTATATGATCGTCACAAAATGCTGCATTACCCTTTTTTTAGCTAAATATAATAACCCTAAGCCAGTTGTTCTAAAATCCTTATTGGGCGACCAGCATACTTGTCAACCCTCCCGATTTTCGCGGGAGACTCCCGATTTCATTGCCCTCTCCCGGTTTCCTCCCGGGGTCATATTTCTCCCGCATTTCTCCCGATTTCTGACAGAATCAGATTTACACACGACTGTTTCCACTCGGACTTTAATACAGCTACACCATTGTTTGGTTTCCATGGTAACACGTCTCTTTAGTAGCGCGCGCAACTCAAAGTCTGAGAGGGTGAAGCAGATAGTCACAGAAAACAGAACAAGAATCGACAACTACTCTACTCTCTGCTCACTCCTTTCCAGCCCATACATGTCCAGCCCACACATATGCTCCATCAAGGACGGTGCTACAGGCCGCAAGGCATTGCACTTACAACTACAATAAGCATGTTAATGTTAATCTAACAGCTCCGGCGATCCACTAGCCCCCCCCCCATTTTGCATTTTGAAATGCTCCCGATTTCTGAGGTCTAAAGGTTGGCAAGTATGGCGACCAGTAATCAAACATGTCTGATTACAAAGCATAGTGTGTTAGCTTCTTGTTCAAACTAGTTGAATATCTATGATTCCCCCTAACATGACATAATTAGGGGCGGTGGTGGCGAGGTCCATAGGGACTTGGCTTGGCAACTGGAAGGTCACCAGTTCAAGTCCCGGAAAGACCAAGTGCTACCGAGGTGTCCCTGAGCAAGGTACCGTTCCTTATACTGCTCCCCGGGTGCCGTACATAATGGCAGCCCACTGTTCCTAACACTAGGATGGGTCAAATGCAGAGAAACCGTTTCATTACATAGTACCTGTACTACGCAATGACAATAAGTTGAATCTTCATAATGGTAGCAAAATGAAACGAAATCATGTTTAAGACCAACTCTTTCTGCCTTTCAGCGCTGAGCTACGTTCCTAACATGTTGTGATAAGATTCAATATTCAAAGCTGTGAAGATCGTTGTTCCTTACCTTTAAGACCACATGTACGAACAAAAATGTACACACAGTCACATAAAGTGTTGGAGAGTCTTTGATGAAGTACTTACATATTACTGGCCAACAAGGAAGCTAATTGCTAGCATTCAAATGCAAACAAACACAAATTGGCAGAGGCCTGTAACACAACTTGTTATGATTGCAATTGGTCTTAACCATTGTGCAAAATAATAATTGACAATCAAGGTGTCTTAAAAATACTTCAAACTAAATCCGATGAATGAACAAAGACAATCAACTAGTCTATGCGTACTTTGCACATACACACATCTTATACAGTAAGGCCATTCACTATAACTACTAAAGACACCAACAATTGACCTGCCGTAAATATATATATATAATTTACATTTTTTATGAGAGCACATGCTCAGGTACGCTGTGGGTGAGTCCATTAATAGTATGGCAAGGGAGGCTGATTTGGAACAGTCCAAGTAGCAGCAGAAATTAGGGGTTTTTATTCAACTACACAAAGTTGAGTTTCCCTGAAGCGTTCATAATTGCATTTTGTTTTTCTTCCCATTGCCATAGTGTAACACAAGTTATTTTAGATTATGCTGATTATGCTGCACAGGTTAAGCCTACAGTTTTATTTTCGGGCTGCCACTGTTACTAACCACTCAAACTGAAATACATCACAGTCCAACAGCCAAGTCCGATCGCTGAGGTCACTCTTTTGGATGTGGAGGTTCGTTTCCAAGTGTACCAGACAGAGAAATTGAATTAAGCTTGTAACAAAACTTCATGGTTTCCTTCCAAAGTGGAGTCATGAAGTCCGTAAACACTGTTGTTTTATAACCGGCTTATTATTTCCACACCGGTTGAGTTCTCGGCTCTGTTTCAGATGTGCAGGAGAGGGTGAGCGCTGCTCGACTTATTTAGAATTCGACACTGTGGTGTGAGAGGATACATCGCTGTGAAATCATTTTATCATTACACTGTCAAGGAGTGGGGAATGTTCATGTCGGAAGAGCAAAAAGGGAATACATTTACAACCCACATGAGACACCGAGATGTACGAAATGTACGGCCACCACAACCACGTAGAATACATTCACACTCCTCTCGCTATTAAAAGTTTCCCCCGTATTACCAAAATGACTGTGAAACTTATAATTCACATAATTATGGTTGTGCCTCCATATTACCCCTGCCCTGTTTTCCCCCTCTCTCATTACTCCTACAAAAACACATAAATCAGAAAAGTATACACTGTACCCCCGCATCACATTGCACTGGGGGATAACCCTTAACTATCCCAACACGTCTCCAATTCAAATTTCTCCTGACATTCCTGTTCCCCGATCCTCAGCTCGGGTGTCAGAAAATAACAGAGAGGAACCCTCGCCCCGCATTATTCCCGGTTTAAAAGGTAAACACAGCGAGGAGCAGGTGGTTGAGGGGGGATTTTTGCAGAGACTTCGATGTAATGTCTGGTGGCAATTAGGTGTAATACAGGATGTCAAAGCCCACAGCCGCTAGCCTCAGATATCTGCTGCCTAATGTTAGCTTTACAGATTCACTCTGGCATATGGCTTTGACTGCGCAGCCCAGGGCCAAATTAGTGAATGCTATTACCTCCTTTCCCTCTGTGGCAAAGGGCATAGCAGCAGAAGAAGAAGAAGAAAAAGAAATCTGAGGGAAAGTATTGCACACAAAAAGAAATGTAGACACTGCTTGAATTCGATTAAAGGCTGGAAATCACTTGTTTTTGATACAGTACGAGAGTTTTCTTGGTCGTATCTCAGGAATTAGCCCCCCGTAGAGAACATACCTTTGTGGGTGGAAGTGTCTCTGCATGGCGTTATCTGAGGGTCTCCAGCGAAGGGAGAGGCGTTGCTTGTGCAGTAACCAGATCTGTGAGATCCTTAGGAAGGGTACAACAGGCCGGACCGGCAGAATGCAACACAGATGGAGAAGGGTGGAATACACGATTAGGACGACCTTGAGAAGTGCTTAGTGGCAGCTGAAGAATAACATGTCGGGAGATTGTTCAGAGAGAGAGAGGCAGCAAAGAATTCGGACAACACAGATAAGCTTATTGTTGGATTGTCCTCATTAAAAGTATATTAGAATGTAGAAAGCAACCGAAACAATCATAATCAGATCGTTTCCCCTTAAATAATAACATCATTGTTGATCTGATACACAGTTCATAGGCTATTGACAGTAAGAGTTCTAACCCTAACCTATAAGTACAATTGAACGAGTATGCAATTCCCTAGCCGTGAAAAAAAAGTGAACAGCCTCCAGTACTTAGACGGTGACTGAAACTTCTTCTCTTATTGATCCTTTTTTCTAACCATACCCATGATATTTTACAGAATGTACACCAAGAGTTTATGCTACCTCAGAATCCAAATATGTCACAAATCCTGTACTCGTCCCATATTGGGGAAATGTAAAGTATTACGGCAAAGAGACAGTCCAGAAAAAAGACTAGATAAAAAAAGAGCTAGCACATGTCAATAAAAATCAATTAAGTAAACATCCGATCACAATCAGCTGTCTTAGGAAGTCATCCTTGCATCCCCCCCCGTTATGTTTTGTTTAGTTGTTTTTTCTGTTATCTGGAGCAATGTCTGTTTATTTTATAACTGAAAAAAAAAAAAAAAAAAAAAAATTAAGTAAACATCCATAGAATAAAAAAAAAAGAAACTGTCAGCATTAAAAAAGTATCTGAACATATGAAGCAGGTGAGAAGTCAGTGATAACAAATAACAGCGTTAAAACAAGTGTAGGATTTGCATAAGATTTAAATTGTTGGATTAGGCGTCTGAGCAGCACTTTTCAAAATACATGATATTACTAATTTCATAATATTACTTGTCGAGCTTTTAAATTCGTTATCGGTTTTCATTATTGGAGAACCTTTCTCTTATTTTCTTTGATGGTTTTAAAAGCTTACGTTGGCTTGTTTGTGCACAGCCCATTCTCCCATAGACCTCTCTCTACACATAGCTGCATGGAGACCAAAGCCTTCACATACAAGAACTGTTGTTTCTTACCAATTATTGGTTTGTCCTGATCCCAACATTAGGGTAAAGATTTGTCATCAAAGTGGGTGTCCTCGAACATTCACCCTCCACATCCATTAACCAGTGAAAGAGAGCATGAGTCACGCAGAGACAGAGCGTGCATGTCCACCAAACCTTTCCTGAACAAATAAAGGCTTTTAAGAAAAATCAACTGCAAACCATGAACACACTCGATCATTTCACCATATAAATAGTCAGAGCGCCATTTTCATCAATTTCCATAGATTCTGAAACCGCAGGTCAAAAGGAAAACAGTCGAGCATGGAGGCTTCTTCAGCCGAGCAAGTGTTGTAGCATTGGATCCGACAGGAGGGCATCGGTCAACCTGTAATACACCGCTTCTCTCCTGTAAAAAAACGTCCAACATCGAGAAATAAAGGACGCAATCGTACGGAGATGGCGTCCGTTTACAACGATTTGTAAAATAACACATTATACTGTTTGAATGAAATAAATTGGTCGAATCAGGACGGCAGAAAATACTTCTTCCATTATCTCTTTTGAGGATTCAAAGTCAACTTTATTGTCAATCTTTCAGTTTGTGTGTACAGACAGAGAGTTCGAAATACCATTTCCAAATCCTGAATACACAAATACATACAAATATGTATACAAATATGTATATACCTATATATACACAATCAACACACACATGTATACATATATAAATAAAAGCACAACAATCAATATACACAAAATAACAGTCCCTTCAATATCTTTGGATTTATTGCAACTTTACCGTGAAGAAAGTTATGTTACTCTTAAACAAATGTGTATTTCGGTGGTTGGTGTGGAATTCTCAACAAAAGGATCTAAAGAATTTGTATTTTTCAGTTAAATAAGTTGTAAATTAAGAAAGATGGGACTTTATGAAGCAGAATGTGAATAAGTCTTTGTACTCAGGTCCTTCATGTTTTTGATGTCTTTGATGTGATGTCTCTTCTGTATTTGCGGGTCCCGTCGCTTTCCACCTTCTTCTCCAGTAGGACTCAGATGAGGGTGTTGCACTTTTCTTTCTCTTTTCCTTATACATGTGATGTTTTGGTTTTGTTTTGTTTCTTTCCGTTAACCGTCAAGTGGGAAATAAGTTTTTTTTTGTGTGTTTCTCTTAGTATCCTAAGATACTGTTATGTTTGGCTGTGAAAAAAAGAAAAAAATATTATTATGAATATCATCTATTTGTATTTATTTTTATTTTTTTAGAAAGGGGCGGGTCACATAAGATTTGATTCTTCTCCCTGCTCCTTTTCGCTCGATGGTAGAGTCATGTTCTGTGGCAATTATTGTACATTTGGTTTTGCGTACCATGAGCAGGACAAATAAAAATGAAATGAAATGTGATTGGACCGTATTTCTCGCTGTAATATCATATATTTTTACACATACTGCATGCTACTGTACATTCATGTGCTCTCAAATTAACTCCAGTAAACCTGGACTGTTTTATTTCCTGTGCATTATAAATGCCCTCATTGCAGATATAGGCATGACCTCCACACAGATCCACAGTGTCTGCATCCACTGCGTGAGCTCACAAAGGCTCCATAGCTTCAGACCGATGGCAATCTGATCTCAAATAAACACTTGTGTAAATCCATTCGTCCAGCCAAACAGACAGCATTCAGCACAACAAGGCCACTGAAGGCAGAGCTTCAGGAGTTACAGCGCGAAATCTACCCAAACATCTGTGTGGCACGGGAGGTAATGGAAAGAGGTTTTGGGGAGCGGCCCAAACCGCAGCAGGAAGTTGCATGTCGGTGTTCTCCCATACGTGAAAACGCCGGAGAGTTTGCCAGGTGTCACCACCAATCGAAGTGAAGGTCGGCGGCGGAGCGTGGCTGGGCGGCTTTCCCATGATGCAGTGCGCCAACGAGCACGCCGCGTGTAAGTGATTCGACACAGGCAGGTAACGGGAGGAAGACGAGGGCGAAGACTCACGCAAATACTGCTGCAGGAGGGAAGGATTACTGTATATTCATCTCTGTATGATGGTCAGAGGGGGAAGAAGTGTTCACATGCCTTACTTGAGTAAAAGTACCAATACATTATTGTGAAAACACTTTAATCCAAGTAACAGCCCTGCATTAAAAGTATTAAAGTAACTGTTATGTTGTATATAGGCCTATTGATTGTTGTGCTTTTATTTATGTCTTAATGTGTGCATATGTATACATGTGTCTGTTGATTGTGTATATAGGATATACATATTTTTATATATATATTTGTATTGATGTATTCAGGATTGTGGGAAACTGTATTTTGATCTCTCTGTCTGTACACACAAACTGAAAGATTGACAATAACGTTGACTTTGAGTTATGCAGAAGCAAAAAGGTATTATCAGCTACTTGAAGTTTAAAAGTTTAAAGTAATCATTGTGCAGAAAAATTGCCTTCATGTGTGTTTAAAATTAAATTGATGTGTGACATTTCTAGATAATATTGTTTTGCATCAATTAGCGTTTTACTGTTTACCAAAGTTCTGACTTTTTGTAACATATTTAAATAATTAGATTCTTTGTGTGACTCAAAGAGTTAGTCCATTTGTTTAATTGTTAGACATGCGTTTTGTTTAAGTAGTTAAAACCGGTAAATACATAAAAATAAAGTATCTCTCTTTTAAATGTAGTGGAATAGAAGTGTAAAGTAGCATAACATGGAAATACTCAAGTACTATACAAGTACCTCGAAAAGTACAATGCTTGCGTACATGTGTGATGATCTCCTGTTCTCCATTGAATAGTGAATACCACCATGCGGTATTTACTCCTCACATGCACGGCTCATTATTACAAACACATGCACCACAGAGGGGTAAAGTGTGTGTGTGTGTGTGTGTGTGTGTGTGTGTGTGTGTGTGTGTGTGTGTGTGTGTGTGTGTGTGTGTGTGTGTGTGTGTGTGTGTGTGTGTGTGTNGTGTCTTACGTGGAGAAACGTGTGCAGTGGTTTGCAAAAAGTGCCATGTTGATTTGCAAATTGTGTGAAAAGCTGAAAACGTGTTTAGAGTTTTGGAGATTTGAGCCGATGTTTTTCTCTTTTTGAGTGTCAGTTAAAATAATTGTGCTTTATGTATAATTTTAGTGTGTTAGCAATCGAGAAAAACTGTAATGACTATAGATCTTTTAATTCATTTTCCCAGAAATCAATTATCCGGGCCCAACTGTTTATAGTTCAACAGGAAATTAGGTTTTAGCTTGCAACCAAGTGCTATAATGCCTTTTCAGACGAAACAGTGTGTTACTTTAGAGTCTGTCACAATAAATGAATCGAATATCTCTAAGGACTACTGATAAAACATATATTTATGTAACGTTAAATGTTATGTACGTGTACTGTATGTTATGTTATGTTTTAAGTCACATTTCTATGACAATTGTACATTGTCAGGGAGTTTTCTATTTGAACCTGATGTAGTGATTGGAAGTCTGTATCTTAAATTATGAAGAAGCTTTAAAATGTAGCCCTTATCTCCAAGCCCCTCCATCCTGTCCTATTTAAACAAGACAGATTCTTGACATGAAACTTCTTTATTCAGTGTTTTTAACAGTTTAACTCACAGTAAACGTTTGTTTTGAAGAGGATCAGACTGCTGCGGATAATTTGGCCTCCGCTAAAATCATCCGAATCTTAAGTAATCAGAGAAGCAAGTTGTATCTGCTGCATAATCACACATTTGTAACTGCTTCATCCAATGTTTTAACGGGGTTGCTCACAATGTGTGTTTGTTTTGTAGGACGAGATTGCTGCAGATAATTTGGCTCTTGGTAAAGTCCTGCTGGAATATGAAACTGAAGAAACCCTAACCAGGAGAATCAGACAGAAATGGTGTTGAAGACATCCTCCCCCATGATCCCACACTACTTCACAACGCCACCAAATTATAAATTGTGATTGTTTGGATAAAAAGATCCCTAGGCAGAAGATGACATACATTCATTGATATAATTGTAATTTTAAATGATCATAAATGACTGATTTACAAGATTAGTTTCTCAAAAACTTCAGTACTGGTCCTCACTGATGCAGAAATGGTGATGTAGAAATCCTGACAGCAAGCAATCAGAGAAGTTAATCATGTCTTTTATTGCTATGTGCTCCCCAATACAACAAACAGCATCAGTAGTGTACACTTCAATCTACACAAATACAGAGAAAAGCAAATAGAGCAGAGAGTGACTGACATTCATGACAATCGTAGGCTTCAATGCACAGGTAGCACAGGGGCTATCGTTACAGTACATGGAGAATCCTATGCAGTAATATCTGTCTGAGGGTCAGGGATTGTCAATGTAACATCTACAACTATTTATCATTACAAGCTCTGCGTAACATTAGCAGCAATGTTGTATAGGCAGCAATCAAAAGAACAAGGGGGCAAAATGTCAAATGGTTAGACAATACTGACAACTACAAACAGTTACAGCATACAAAAGACTTGGTTACTGGTACTACACTATTAATGTTTTATTGGTTAAAATAAAGCATTTGTCTGGTCAGTACATGTTGCTGTGATGTAACAGCTCTGTTAACAACTTCAACAAAACAGCTGTGAAAAGACAGCTTTCTGACAACAAGTAAAACATCTCAAAATTGAGCATGTATATTTACATCTAATTGTTTGTAAAAAACAATGTAATTTATATACCATCATGTTTAAAAAAAAAGTTGAAATCCATGAAAATGCAGATGAAAAATTGTCATTAGAAGTGATTCAATGGTTTATCTGCTGCAGCTTATTGACCTGCCGGCACTGCACATATTGTAAAAACAAAGCAGAGCCCTTTTACTTTAAATAAATACCTACGTACTGAATGCTATATACATGTACTACACATTGGCACACAGGAGTGAGTGTGAATAGTTGTTCATTTGCTGAAAACACAACTGTGTCTTTGCTATTGCAGTCAGATGCATTGTGGTTGTAAAGAAATCCTTTTTTTTCTTTTTAAATAAATAGCTTCCTCTCTCCTGAACCATTTTTCACCATAAAAAAGCCATTCTGTAAATAAGTTGGGGGAGGGGGGAGGGGGGGCATGTTCCACATACAGCAAAAACATTTTTAGCGTATTGTGCTTACAATGAGGCTTTGTTCATTCAAACACAACATGTGAAATAAACCTTGTTTTGACTAATTGGTTGTGACGATCTTAAAGCTCCATTAAGCACGTTTTTTTAAATATTAAATAAAATAAAAATGTATCAAATGATTGTGTCATGTATGTAAAGACATGAAACAGCTGAGAATGAAGACTTGCAGCCCCCACGGTTTATAGAATGATAGTTCTTTAACAACTCCCAGGTAAAAAAAAATATGTGTTTGTTAGCACCAAACGTGAAAAATCGGTCAAGAAGCAGATTTCACTTGGGAGTTGGTCGAGACCAAAACAGAGCAAGTACTGAAGAGTGAGTTTTGGATTTTAATTCATCAGGTGAACAAAGATGTTTCAATGTGTTGCTAATCAAGCTAACTCTCTACTGGATGTGTACATATGCTAACTGGTAGTTTGTTTGGGAGGCTTTATGCCCCCTAGTGGTCAAAACACGCTTAATGTAGCTTTAAGGGAATACAAAATCAACAGTTTATGTCATTGTATAAAATAATCCAAAAAAAGCCAGAACCAATTATCAATTTCAAGTTGTGTGTTTGCTTTTCCATTGTCCCATCTTCTCAGTTGCATGGTGTTGTTTTTTTGCCTCCATTTTCAATCTGTTCTGGCTGAACAAGACACTGCTGTATTGAACATACATTATTGAGAACATTTGTTAAATATGTTCCCTTCTTTGATACGTATGTCTGGGCACACACTTTCACAAGGAGGGCAAAACAGAGAGTCGAAAAGGGTCAATGGCTAGCAGTAAACACACTTCTAATTTAGAGAAAAGGTAAAATCCGGGATGGATGGAAACATTTGATATTCTCAGAAATGTTGTTATTTGCTTTCTCACCAAAAATAAGAGGAGAAGTTCATACCACACTTGGGTCTGCACAGTTAAGATGAACTGGCAGCCAGAAGATGATTAGCTTAGTTTAGCCTAGCAAAGACGAGAAACAAATAGAAAACAGCCTGGCTCAATGTTAACCAAAATCCTTTTGGTTTGTTTTCTACACTTTTTCTGATTAATTAAGCAAAGATAGGACATGTCAAAATTGAGCTTTAGACGTTTTGAAGCAGAACTAGCTGTTTCCCCATGCTTCCAATTGTTAGGCTAAGCTAAAAATAAGCTAAGCTAAGAGTTTTGTTGAACTATTGTCATAGAAACATTCACCCCAGAGAACTTGGCATTCACATACAGGGTAAAATAGTTGTGTATGTCCTTGTAACACTGTTGCTGTAACATAAATGCTTTTATAATTGATTAAAATGTTTTTTGAAAGTGTCCTCAGCTTCTTAAAAATAATACTGATATTTTCATACACAGTATTTACAGCATCCTTTATAAATACCCATTTCAATAGAAACTGTAGAGCTCCATTTAACTGACATTGCTGGATCTATATAAAAAAAAATCTATACAACTTCAACCATTTCCAATGGTTGTGCCACTTTGCATTTGTGGCCATATAAAGACTAGTGTTTAATTTTATAAAATGCAGTGACTTCTCACATACTAGGACATGTGGGTTCTCCGTAAGTCAAGCTTCACACTTACATTTTTTGGCAAGAAATTGGTAGTTTGTAACGTTCAAGTACATTTTCAGCTGCATCAGAATTACCGTTTTACATCTCTGTTTCCGTTTTACATCTCTGTTTCCATCAACTGCAACTTTAAATTACAATACATGTCATTTGTTAGATTAATTCATAGCAAATAAAACCTCCCATCCAAGGTGAGAGATCATAGATTTCAAATGCTGGTGTTTAATTAGTCGAAACTTGCTGTAATGCAATGTTAATCAAACAAAAAGTATCTGGGATCAACTTTAGGAATAACAAAATGGTGAATGTAACAATTTGCACTCGAGCCGTGTTGTTTTTTGTAACAAGTGCAACATGTATTTCTGTTTTATTCCTGTACTGAGTTGTCTTTCTGCAGTGTGCATACATCTTCACAAATTGAATCAGCTGTAATTATTGCACCTATTGACATTTTCTCTCTACTGTCTGCTGAAGGTTTTCTGGAGGCTGCGAGGCTCTGCAGACACAGGGGCCCTGATTCATTAAATGACCAGAAAAAAGAGCAACCAGAGGGGGAATATGTACACCTTCGCCCATACCTTTCACCTGACTTTAAATAAAAGCTTCAATACTCCGATGGGTAAAAGGGTTCAATTGGAACTAAACCACAATTTCTTTGTTATATATACTGTTAGTCTGGAGTAAATTAAATGAATAATAATATATCCTTTGGCTATTTTGTATCCCTGAAATTATTCACTATTAACTACCAACACTTTGTTTCCTTGATCTTTTCACATGGGATGACATTTCCCTTGCGGCCCCTTTAATTGGATTTTATTGTATTATTTACTCCTCTCAATTAAATGAATGAAATCAAAGAAACTCAATTTAAGTAATAATATACTCTGGGAGCTACCTGGAAGATTATATATTAAAAGTCAATACGAGGGGCATAAAGGAATGGAAATTCTTAACAACAAAGTGAACCAGCACTTTTTCTTTCTTTCTCTGCGTTTCTCTCTGGTGTTTTTGGCGTGAGAAGACTCAGGTTGAAGCTGGATAATCTGCAGTACATTATTGAAAGTCCTGACGGGAAAGGGGCGTTTCTTTCATCTCTCCACTTCAGAATACGCTGTAGGCCACCCGCTATCTGTCACGCTGCCCGACCTTTGACCCTGTGTGGAATCAGCCAGGGGAGATGGTGCCATAGCGGGCAGCTTCCTGCCAGTGTGAGCCATGTGTGGTGGTACCCGCCGTGCTGTGGTAGCGATCTTCAACAGGGTTTTCTTAAGTGGGGCAGGGGCGTGTTTCACAGCATTGACTGAGGCGCTGGATCCCTTGCCTGGTCCTTGTTTTCCTCGCCGAGTGCCGTTGGCCGCTGCAGAGGCTGTTAATGTATCCAGCAGCTGGGAGGCTGAGCCGAAGCGGACATGATCCTCCGTCTCAGCCGCTTCCGGGAACAGAGCTCCACCGCGTCTGGTGCACGAGTCGCAGCACAGTTTGTTGTAGCCTGGAATAGAGCAGTAGCGTGCTAGGACCTCCATTTGGCAGAAGATGGATTTGTCTCCATTACATGGCTCATCTGAAGGAAGCATAAAGCAAACAGTGTGAGCACAGAGCACTTCACACTGCCCCGAGAAGCTGTGAGAGATGGCCATGGAAAGAGATCAAACAGGCTGAGAGTAAGTGGGTGCATTACAGATCCCTTATTCATTGTTTTCAACTATGAGAGTCTGACAGATAAGTGTTTAGGCCATGACAAAACCGTAGAACATTTCATCAACAGTATGATGCTCATTCCAATGAAGTCTGATTCACAGCAGCTGCCTCTCAGATACACACCACCATACATTAGTGATCAGAATGAGGGTGTGCTCCATTTCAGGTTCAATGTTGGGTGACAAACAGGTGTATTTTTAAGCTTGAAAAATGTTTAGGGTTTCAATATGTTCACAGTATTCATACAGCACCAAGACCTACTTTATTATATAAAAGGCATACAAATCTTGCTTTCACATAATGTTACATTGTTTGTTCTTCTAACTGTTGTATCGTCTTTTTTTATTTAATTTTGTATTTTAGTAAAGCTTTTTTGACCTTTGCACTGATTAAGGGGTTACACTTAATTAAGTATACACAAAATAAATACCTGATGCTGTTACTTACATGGTTATTGGCTTTGTAAGATATTTCCAGAATCCTTAAAGACTTTTCTAACGGTCTGGATAAAATGAAGACATTTTATCACCTGTAATGATGGCTTATTATCCGCAATCAACTGGTAGGGGATTACTAAAATCATTTATTGTTGTTTGATTTTAAGGCTAATTCAAATGTAAAGCTGACTGAGTTAGAGGCACAAATCGGACACTGCTGTATGAATGCAAAACACAAAAGAAGTAGAGGAGATATTTACCGCATCAAATATTCAATGAAATTAAAAACATTGCCGAAAGAGCTCAGAGAATATCTTGGAGAGTACTTTGAAAAATTGAAAGACTTCATTATTCCCTCAAGGGAGCGTCTGAGGTAAACTTTTTTGCAGACATAAAAACACAAAGATACTCTTACTTTCATTTTGCAGCAAAGGATTAATACCCAGTGGATGATATTTTGCTTTTTTATTCAAAAACTGTAAACTATGAACATGTTTTTAGTGAGCATATTGAAACATCTTCCTGACCTTTTCTCACTCAATCTTCTTTTTAGCTGTCCCCCGTTTCATTATATACCTTTATATGTTTATGCGCTTACAAATACTACAGGATACTAAGTAAGGGAGAGGGGGTTTTATCAAAAAATAATCTGAACACACCACGTTTGAAGGAGCCTGCGTTATTTGTATCTTCATCCCGGTTTATACCTTTATCTCTGCTGAAAATCCACCAGGCAATGGATGTTTACAGGAAAGAGTTTTAAAAAGTGATTTTCATAGGTTTGAAAATACGGACATTATTTTTACTAAACAGTAACCCAAGTTGCACTGAAAGCAAATTGCCATATTTAATTCCATTTTAGGATTCCTGTGTGTGTTTGCTTAAGTCCAACATCAACAATTTACCAAGCTGACATAAATGTCCTCACCAGAGGTGGGAAGGAACTAAGTACATTTACTCAAGTACTGTACTTTTACTCCACTACATTTATTTAATACCTTTAGTTACTTAACAGATTTGGATTAATGGTGTGAAATACAATGAACCCTTAATTAAGACTTTAGTCAAACCTGGAGCTAATTCACAAGCTGCAGTATACAGTCATTAAAACTAGCTGCACCTTTACCAGCTTTGATAACACTTTAATGACCAATAATTATAATAAAAACATATCATTTATATTATTCTGAAATGGGCCAATCTACATAATGAGTAGTTTACATTTTACATGTTTTGTGTCTAAGTGTGTTGTGTTTGTGTGGCTAGTGTGGACATTTGTGTTTGACTGTGTAGGCCCCCAGGACGAATAGCCAATGTTCATGCTAGTGCTATCGGGGATCCTAATATAGAAAAAGACCATTTAAGTCCACTCACTACAAGTATGTATTGTAATAATCACTATTCTGCAAACCAGGCTGTTTTTAAGTGTTATGTTCCTTTCTTCCAGGCAGCAGTTTTTCTATTCATCTCTACTATAAATATTTGACTCTTTAAACCTGCTAGAGTTGATCAATTCAGCAGTTTTGTTAGTGTTGTGGGGTGAAGGGCAGACATTTTTCAAAACTGCATTTACCACCCGACAATAATGGCACATTAAAATAAATAAATACACACTTAAAGTTCATTGACATAAATTGCATTACTTGTTATCGGGTACCAACGGCTGCCTGGAAGGTTGTGACACAAAATAGCTTTAGGAAGGAAATGAAATGTAGATTATTTTTGAGGACTTTTGAGGACTTGCTGGAAGGATTTGTTATTTAAGAACGCAAAAGGTGCTTAAATGTTGAACCATAACATTGAAATAGTGTTGTGGGGGTTTGTCTGGAGTAGGTATTTGTTTTCCTTTAGTTTTTTATGAAAAACATGCTTACCGTGGCAGAGTCCTGGTCTGCATGTTCTCACATTTTCAGGTCTTTCTCCGTTACATTGATCTCCGATCCGGCAAGAGACCAGACGCCTCTCCAACCCCTCACCACAGGTCACAGAGCACTGTGGAAGATTGCAAACACACTCAGAGACATTGCAGCAAAAGGACTCCACTTTTCTAGTTGAGGCAGAAGTAAATGTTAGGATAACTGGCTGGGTAACAAGCCCACTCGAAGTTCAATATCCATCTAGAGTACAAACTTAATTCGCCACTGCCAGCTGAGCCGGCAGAAAATATCAGCATGGACACATTTCCTCTATCCCCCTCTTCAATCTGGTTTTCACAGGTGAATCTGCAGGAAATACAATCTATCACTTATCAGCAACACAGTTTGTGTCCTGGATAACAGGAAGCTCTCACTGCTGTGGGTTGTTTTCACTTTGCAACATATTTACTTTACACAGCAGGTTCCTGTGTCTGGATGGTTTATCCGAACTTGGCTGAAGAGTTTGTGTAAGAAGCAAGGGGAAGCTCAACTTTACTTTGATTATTTTCCTATACATTTGGCGAAAGATCAAATTGGAATAGAGACCCTAATTTGTATTGCATTTTGAGGGATGCACCAATGTCATATTTCTCAGCTTATTCTGATATTTAGAGTTACAATTTAGCAAATGCCGATCCATATTTTGCTGTTTAAAATTGTTTAAAAAATATATTAAACTTAGCTTCACGTCGGGCCGAACCACGCCCCTTAGCTGTGATATAATGAGCATATACCACGGCCTGTCGTGAGCTATTGCTTAAATATATCATATATTCATAAGCAGTTTTATAATTTGGGTGACTTGGCAACATTGCCAGAAAATATGCAAACATTTCTTACTGCTGCAGCTTCACATTAAATGCATTTAACCGGTTAAAGTTGATGTTTTAGGATCTAATCATAGAAATGTAAGGTTTGTCAGTAAGCTTGAAAATGTTTCCCCGCATTTTTTAAAACAATAATAGTTTGTTTTGCTACTCGCAGCTTTTGCTGTTGCTATTAGTAATTAGTTGCCAATCAAACATTGAAACGTTAAGAATTACCACTTTAAATAAAGCAGGCATTTAGTACTGTGTAAACCATCAGCTGAATCTTAGCGGGTGATCGTTGGAAAGATGAAAGCAAGGCAGCATGAAACCAGCTTTGGTTGATATTTCTTTTGATATGACCTTGACTGGCTGTTGTTTTTGTTTTTTATTAGTAATGTGGCTGTTTTTAGACTAATTTCCTGCTGTGGTCACCAACTGTGGGTGAATCAAAATGTCAGGGACACAATTAGTCTGTTTATTCCTCACAGCTGTAGCCCAAATTAGTCTTTGTGATTATTGACTGATTTCACAAGCATCTAATTGTAACTCATAGATAAATAAAAATACAATCAAACATAATTATATTTACAATACTTCTAGCTCAGTGCATACAGTAATTAAATGCATGCATATAAAGAGCTCTCTCCCAATATGGGGACAAACCATGATTTAAAAAAAGAAAAAAAGATCTGAACCCACACAAATCTGCTGCTATCAATGCTATAAACTGCTATAAATCTGCTATAAATCTGCATGTTTCCAGATGAGATGTGACATTGCTTTAAATTAAATATCATACGCATCATGCTTCATTTTTTAACTTTAGAATGACCTGTCATTATCAGCCAAGCTGCTACTGCATCAACACAAATACACCAAAAAATGTATTAGTCATTAAAAACGAAATCAATCCGACAGATTGATGATAAATTAGGTTGTAGCTAATTTATACAAACCCAGACTACAGAATAACAGCGTTCAGTTTCCAGAGATGTGAACGGCTGCACAAATCAAACCCTATGCTATAAAGTCATAAGAGATGTTCTCCTTTAAAGCTAGAGATGTCCCGATCCGATCACGTGATCGGGGATCGGAGCCGATTACGTGATTTTCAAAAGATCGGAATCAGGAGAAAAAAATCGGGGATCGGGATCTTTTATTTTTTTATACTTTTTTATTTTTTTTAATTCAATGTTACAAAACAAAAATGACCATGTTCAAGTCTTAAAGTCATCCTGAGGCCTTAGTTTTGGTTTCAAATTACACAACATCATGTATGTGTTGCTTCTTTGGGGCTTGTTTTCATAGACCTGGTTGATTATTTCTCTCAAATCTGGCAAAAGAGTGGGCAGGGCGCAGTGTCTAATTGTAGCAGTAAGCTAACGAGTACTGATAAGCTTTATTTTGTTTTGATCCAATGCAGCACAACTGAACTGATCCAATGCTGCTAGTGAAAAAAAGTAAGCTATATCCATGTTGGATAGAATATCCAATTTAATAAAAAATAACCTTAAGGGACAACTTGAATGCTTTTTTTCTTTTTTTTCTCTTAATGCATTATATAAAGATCGGATCGGGAAAAATCGGTATCGGCAAATTGTCAAAATCAAATGATCGGAATCGGATCGGGAGCAAAGAAAGGTGATCGGGACATCCCTATTTAAAGCTCACCACAATATATTATAAGGCCATATCTATACAAAACATGTATCTGAAGTGTTTAGCTCAAAATACCAAACAGATCACCCATTGTAGCCATGCCTCACACCCCTCTATTTCAGCCGTGTTACAAAAGTGCTGATTCTGGGTCAGCTCTGTTGTACCCCCATTTTTAGAGATTTGGGTACGGAATCTTTGTGAGTCTCCTTACACACCGGGGACACATATTTAAGTATTAAAGAAATTAAAAAGTTCCTTTTGCATAATCGGGGACCTTTAAAATAATCATATGCATACTGCACCTCTGACCAGGCTCCGGTCCTCCACTGGGCCGGACAGGAGACCCTGTTGCAGGGCCTCCGGCTCTCCGGCTTCTCCCCGCTGCAGTACTTGCTGTGGACGGAGCGGTTGGTGCCCTCGTGGAGGAGCTGCACACAGCGGACCGTCCGGATCTGGAAGCCCAGGCTGCCGCAGGTTTTGGTGCAATGCTCCCATTCCTCTGAGATCCATCTGGATGAATCAAAAAGAGGAGTATACTGAAGTTATACAACAGGTTTTGCTGGTTATAACGTTACCAAAAGGTATGCATTTAGTTAGAAAACAGCAGCAAAATAAATGTAACCGATTAAAGACTGCAAAAAAAGTCCGTCATTTATAATCCCACTTCAATACTCTGTTAAATGAAAATATCACAAGTTCTCAGTTCTGCGAATGGTGTATCTTTAAACATGACATTATATAACTGCTTTATATACAGTGAGTCAATGGCTCTCGATCGAGGGGGTCCGATAAGTTAATTTAAGTGTGTTGGAAGGGTGAGGAAATAATAGGATTCTGCATCACAACTCTGCACATATATTTACATATGTTTATGTATGTCTATATTTGGAACTGTAATCTTTGCATTTCTGTCACTAATTGTAATTCATAGACGTCTGAGAGGTGATAAGGACAGACTTTAGTGTCTTTCATTTCAAATGTTATAAGCCAAACAAGAGTGATCATTGGTTATTGAAAACATCACACTGTTGGTTTTTTACGGGTGACCTTTATACTGCTGATAAACTAGTAAACACTTGTAAAAGTTCACAAGACTTTTAAGGTTGGAAACAGTAGTTTGTAACTGTCAAATAAATGCAGAGGAAAAACAATGACAAATTCCCTCTGAACTGTATTGGAATGGAAGTCAAAAGAAAGTCATGGAGTTCCCCATAACCAAACATTTTACTTCTTTACACAGTTTAACTTAGCAAATGTTACATATTTCTCTAACTAACAAACAAATAATAGTTGATCGTTCGCAAATGTGGGAGAACTTGCTGCAAATGAGTTATAAATGTTACCCTGTTAACTGAATTTGTTGAAGACGGTTGCCATTTCCCACTCTTTAGAATCTTTCATAATGTACCGAACATTTTAAAGGCAAGACCAGAAACAAGAATCGTGGCTTCTAACTCTGTATTTTCTAAATACAATTTTGCGGCTTTGAATCTTTTACATTCAAAATCTACATAAAAGCATCGTACATGAAAGAAGAATACTAACAGAGACATCCGGAAGCATCTCTGTGTTCTTATTCGCTGAGTGTACGTGTTATGAACTGCAGGGATCAATCAGGCATCTGAACATTGAAATGCTTCATTAAGGCTAAATGAGCCTTGAACACAGTTACAATCAGCAATGGTAACAAGAGCTTGGTTAATCAATTCGAGTGAAATACATCTTCCATCCAAAGGACTAAAGAGAGCCTATGCTTTGGTCTCTGTAGTCCTCAAAATCAAGCGATTTCCACTCAGTGCTGCATAGCGTTTAAACATCTTAGATAAATACACTGTCCACCAGCCTGCAATACTGCATCCACCATCAAATGACCTGTGATGCTGCCCATGACAGTTATATAATTATTGTTGTTAATGTGTACACTTTACTGCTGTCACAGTGTGATGTGGTCATATTGATCTACTTTCCACTATGTTTCACTGCGCTTTTCTCAGATTTCCCAGCAGCATGT
This sequence comes from Notothenia coriiceps, assembly GCF_000735185.1. Classification (NCBI taxonomy): domain Eukaryota; kingdom Metazoa; phylum Chordata; class Actinopteri; order Perciformes; family Nototheniidae; genus Notothenia; species Notothenia coriiceps. The sequence continues at coordinate 147,047 of NW_011370640.1, forward strand.
TATTATATAAGTTATATAAGAGTTCTGTGACAATAACAACTGTACCATCCTATCAATAATGAAAAAACCCAATGTCAGATGGAGACCTATTGTTGCATGGAGTGCAGCAGGACCCAAGACTTTAGTGCAGACATTTATGGTTCCCAGTCGATGGATCCTACTCACTTTAGTGATCCCTTGGCTTTTCCCCCACCATGAGTTTGACATTTGTGGTTATGAGTGACATTTTTCAGCATCCATTGATGGATTGCTATGATATTTGTTCCAGACAATCATGTCCCCTTCAGGTTGTATTGGAATAACTTTGGAGATCCTCTGACTTCATTATCAGGGAAGAATGGGTCCATTACTTTGAACAAATACCTGTAGAGACACATTGTTCAACTTATTGTGAGCTGTAACGAATTTATGACAATTTTTTCTAAAATGTCTGACTTTATGGCAGTCAAAAGTCAGTTGTTGGTTCTTGCATCTTGAAGGCCAGCACAAATGTTGATTTTCGCCAGTTGGGTCAAACTGGAACCATCTTGGTCAAACTGGAACCATCTTGGTCAGTAGAGTTAGTTGTTTGGAAAAAATAATGTTCTGTATTGTGCTCAGTAAATGTTGAAGAGGTTCATGCTTATATTTTGTTCCTCTACTGCAGGGTTCCCCAATTATATTTACCAAAGGGCCAATTTTTTTCAAGCATGACAAGCTAAGGGCCAAAATGTTATGTGTCACTAAAATTGGTTTACACTATGTGCAGATGTTACCTCTATTATAATTGTTGTAGTAGTGGCAGTAGTAATTAAACAAACCCTGTGTTGAGAGTAAAGGAAAAATGCATCCTTGAAACAAAATTAGACCGAAATCAAACATTTATTAACAATAATAATAAATAAATGCTTTAACAAATACAAATGATTTTGCTGTGGTCTGATGGGGCATAACAATAAAAAAAAACAAAAAAAAACAACAGAGTGAACTCTGATCAAATAGTCAGACAGGTCCACATCCAATTCAGCAAACACTGTAACACACACACACACTGGGAAAGACAGGAAGACAGAGAGAGAGTTTCAGTTAGTTACTTTTATAATGTCGTACCAAAATACACCACATTATTAGTTTTTACATTTTTAAATATGTGTACCAAATAATATCAAGCTGTAAATAACAAATAGTATTGGGTTTTTTTAACTTTATTTTTAATATATTATTTTAATGTTGTATTCAATTTAACCAGTTTGTGGGCTGTTGTTAAAAGCCCTGCATTATCCAAGGTTTTTTCTCTATCATATTAATAATTTGTTTTTAATTACGCTGCGTAGCATTTTATTTAGGAAATGAATGTAAATATAAAATATAACTATAAAATGGTTATTTTTGTCTTAATAATTATTATACCACAATAGAATTGACAAATTGCAAAAAGAAATTGATGTTGTTCACTCACCAATCAGTGAGAGAAGTGAGAGCGGCTGGATGAGGCAACCTGTCTGATGTTGGGCTTGTATTCTGTTGTGGCAATCCTGAGGCACTGTCCAAGATGTGCACTGGAGAGTCTGTTCCTGTCCTGGCTTTTGATAGCATTATGCTATCAAAAGCCAGGACAGGAACAGACTCTCCAGTGCACATCTTGGACAGTGCCTCAGGATTGCCACAACAGAATACAAGCCCAACATCAGACAGGNAAAACGTTAAGATCTAAAGAGAAGAAAAAAATTCACTCTTCAACACCCCCCCCCCGGAGTCAGGCAGGCAGGCTGAACTGCCCTGCCTGACTGCGGGGGGGGGGTTTTGCTTGTTGAGACCGAGCACAGGGTCGCGGATTGGTATGTTCAGTCTGGGGTTTAGTGCGTGAAGACGGGCGTCATATAGGTGATTCCTAAGTACCTACTCGGCTGTTTCGCTGGCATGGTTAGAATACACCAAGATACCAGAGTCGTCAAGTTTATTAAACGTTATCATAGTCTCGAGAGACGTTTACTGGTGAATACAGTAGAGAGTAGTAATATATCGAGGTGTACCGACCTCATTTATGTGCAACACACTTTAATATACACATCTATATAGAGGAGCGAGCCGTATTTTACGATATAGTTTCATGTAATCCATGTAGACACGAGTATATATCCTGCAGTGTAGACCCAAGTTACTACCATTGGTGCGGTGGATGATCTGCGGCGCACAGTTTTACAAGGTACAACGGAGAGCGTTTAAATCGTTTTCGTCCCTTCTCAATACTAGTTTATTTAATCTATACACGGGTCTCTATCTCCGATGTGAATTTTTCCAACGAGCGTGACTTCAGTCGATGAAATAACTCCTCTTCTTTCACGGGGTTGTTATAGAATAACTTTTACCGGGAATTTAATTAACGAGTAATAGTCGCCAAGTCTTACAATAGCTAATTGCCACGGTATTGAATAGACGAGTGTAACGAGATGTACAAAATAATAAAGTTTTTCGGCAGAATGAAGAAAGATCTTTGACCGGGAACACCCTCATCGACTGAACAAACCGCGCGTACAATCCGGACGCTGGTAAATCGAACGTGTGTTTGGATATTTTCTTTCCTTTCTGGGGTTTCTCGCCTATTATCCGCGGAGGTTCGACTTTCCACACACCTATACATACACAGTAACCTAATTAGTAGAGCGCGTATATTAGTTAGAGACAGTTCAGATGTACAGAAACGGTGTAATCTCGAGCTAGGTAGTAACAAATTGAGTAGTTATTACAGTTACTGTTACAGAGATGGGGGAACTATGTTTAGTTAACCTGTTCAATAGGAGAGGCATAGCAGATATGAGCGCGAAACACCTACAGGCCTGGAGCGTATGTCATACAACTGGGAATATGGGAGAGAGATCGGAACATATACGTGTGAAGTGATTCTATGGGACGTGGAGCTTATATTAACCTCTCCAACTAGCGTCTTAATCGTTACTGATGATTTGTTCACACATACGTACGTATAGCGCGACAGAGAGGGCAATGAAACGTTACTGTGTCTACAACTGAGTCGTACGTGTGAGAGTTCGACACTGAAAGGTAACGAGCACACGTCAACGGCGAGAGTGGTTAGCTCGATCGGAGTGAGATGGGATAGACAGATCGGCGACATAGGAAGAGCGCTTCTCCGCAATGTTGCCACACTCCGTACACAGAGTATTTGAGTATACTAGATCTAAGTTCTCGTTTACGTACAGCGTAACCTTGCTCACGACTGATTTCTGACCGCACGTCCGTGAGTTATGCATCAGTACAAGAACCAACTTATATTGTCAGTCTCTAGTAGACGACGGCATACCGAGTTCTAAGTGTCAATGCATGCCTCGACGACTCATAGAAGAAGCGAGTGCCTGTTTTTCCTGGCCAAGGACAGGTTCATTGAACACAACACGAGCGTAACGTGTCTTCACCATAGGTCTTCACGTGGTTATGTCTCGTCTGAAAGGAGTAACGGAGAGCATCGGAACGCCGCTCCAGCTCTTCAAATATTGCAGTACCCATAAGGAGCCGTACACATGCCGCAGTGTTTGCGAGGCTGTGCCTTTAGTTGTAAGCACAGTGGCGATCTGTTGTTATTAGCATCTGGTTAGCTAGCTATGCTAACGAATTTAAAGAGCTTTTCTACAACCAGGTGGAAGAGAGCTCTCTCCTGAGAGGCTCAAATAACCTCAGCTCAGTGAGGTTAAGGCACACCTTGATATGATCATTATAGTTATTAATGAGACATTAGAGACTAAATGAAAAACAGGTATAAAATACTATATGACAGTAACAAAAAAAAGTTGTTAAAAATAACAAGAATAGAGGAGTGATTTGTAAAATATCCAGAAAGAAAAATCTGTCATTGTCAGATGGTATATTATGGTTTTTTTTCTGCTTCGAATAGTTCTCTTTTTTCACCATACCTGTGTTTGCATCACTGTATCAAGAAAGTAACACTTTTTTTTACTTTAAGGCAAATAAAGTAGTCAGAAATGGGGGTGGTGCAGTAATGAGTCCTAAAAACCTGAGATTAGTCAACATGTTACCACTTCTGGTCTCCTTAATTTGATTTCAACCGTTTTTTGAATGAGTTGTTGGTAAAATACCTCAAATAAAACATAAGGTCAAGATCAAATGTGTCAGTAAATACAGCACTAGTGAATGTGCAAATGATTTATGCATCATAAAAAAAACAGCCGTAGCTAACAAGAGACTACTAAACATCCTCATGCCAAACATTAGCCGCCTTTAGCTTAGCATGAAGTCGTGCGATCATGCTGTAAACATGTATTTAAACGTTGTACCGTACAAATGCAAGGCTTCTCATAACAGTACCAAATAACCAAATAGTTCCACATGTCTAGTGATGGTCAGAGTCTGCGTCAGTCTCTCCGTTTGCTTTGTAGTGACGTAGCCCTGACTCAGCGCTCTGATGACTCAGCATCAAATGTGAAGGCCTCATTAATTTATCCCACTTAAGGTGATTTTCCAGTTAGCCTTGTTTTCTAATGAGGCAGGGCAGGGGCAATTAGATGATTAGGGTTATGGCAGCATCGTGCTTTTTTAGGCATACAGGAGTGGACAGAATCTATCCCACTGTCTAAACTGTGAACGAGTCATTAGATAAATAGATGACAGAACAGAGTCAAGTGCTCCACACTAGTGGTTTCACTTCTAAATACTCCTTCTAACTCAACGTGTGGGCACAGTCATCAATTTAATGATACTGTCAGCTCAATAAAGTGGCATACAAACCTGTCAATGTAAACGTTGCCTCATTGAGTCTGTCGAAAGAAGGTGAAGATTGACGGAGGAATCCCTGCAGACTCCAACATGGGAGAAAACACACAAAAAAGACGTTTTGAAAGAATAGAAAAGCCAGTTTGCTCTCACTCAGTGTCATAGCAACCAATCCTCTTCCTGTGTGAACCTCATTTCTGTGGTCATTGCCACCAATCACCTCGCTGCCTGCTCTCACCTTTCAGCACCTAGCATGCATGTCTAGACCCAAAAGGTGTTAGCAACGGGTTCAGTGAATGTGTGTGTGTGCCTTTGCCAATGATTCATCTCGCCATTATTGTACCACATGGAGACCGGGTGGTGAAAGGCTCTGGCTGAGTGCTGCTCTGAGGCCCTGCAGCCACTTGTATGGATCCCAGGGGAAGAGCAATTGAATTCAAGTCCACGTCACATTTTTTTATATTCTGGAACGATTGATGGACGAAAACTAACAAGGTACTGAAGTATCAGCGAGTACAATTGAGTCAAAATACAACATGTTGGGATAATGCAATGCACTGACCTCCCCACCTTCAAAACATTGACCAAAACTCACCTCTCATGCGTTTTGCACCCCGGGCCGTTGTTTTGATATTCCGCTGAAGTATACGCTGTGACATAATAACTTCTTCATTTCGAGGGAAGGGGTGGGGGTCAGAGGGCCTAGGTATAAAGCTCATGGCTCGCCACTGAGAGGATATATAGATTTTCCAGTTGCATGACACAATGCGTAACTTCGTAAAAGTGAATGGAAGTTAAAGCAAAAGCTATTAACTGTCAAAATGTGCACTTGGTGAATATTAAATCAAGCAGTTAACAAAGCTCCGGAAGCTGGGGTGGAAGCTGGGGTGGAAGCTGGGGTGGAAGCTGGGGTGGAAGCTGGGGTGGAAGTTGGGTGGAAGCTGGGGTGGAAGCTGGGGTGGAAGCTGGGGTGGAAGCTGGGGTGGAAGCTGGGGTGGAAGCTGGGGTGGAAGCTGGGTGGAAGCTGGGATGGAAGCTGGGGTGGATTAATTTATATCCAAAACTCTACAATAGGTTGACCAGTGTTTTGTGAAAGAAAATCTATAAATTAGCATTTTTCCTACAGGTTGATGAAGGCAACACTTGTGTGTAAACACATATAATAGTGTGGTAATTCAATACAAGTCAAATTTAGGATTTTACATTTTAAAAACACATAATGAAAACTGACAGTCAAGCTGATCAAGTATCATTTATCCTGCAAATTGCCTCGAATGAGAAACTAATTCAAGCAGATCCGTCCAATGAAAGAAACCCTGGATTATATAAAAGCCTAAAACCATATGGTATATGAGATTAACATTTCAGTAGTTGCATAAGTGTTTTCTAAAGGCATAGGCGTGTAGTTTGCGTTGGCCTGCTGGACAGTGATGCAGTCAAACACCATAACAGTTTGGCCCCTGATAGCCCTGACGGACTCGTTTGGTCTCACCCTTACCGTCACAGAAAATTCAGGTAAGGGATTTACCAAACAAAACATCGTCTGAGAATGAGACTGAGGGAAAGTAAAAGAGAGTGAAAGAAACATTACGAGACCTCTCCCTATGTTTACCTTTGCAATTTTGTCCAATTTGTCTAAATTGCTTAGCTGACCTCTTCGAAAAAAAAGCATATGCTTAATGTCAAAAAGCAGCAAAATATGACTGATCACCTTCATTTTGTTCATTTGGCTTCTTGGCGCAAGACTCTAAATTGTGTATTCTTTCCATGGCGCCAAACCGCCCGCCCTGCATTTAATTAATTTCCTCTTATTTATACGGCTAAAACTTTACGGGAGTTTTTCTTTAGGTAACGTAGACTTTCCTGTCTGTGGAGGCAGGCTTTGGCTAATCATCATTTACAGTCACTTACATTATCTCATCTTGTCTGTCTCAGTTTTTGTCGCTGCTCATTTGAAGAAGGGGTTCTTTTTGGCATGAAAAAACGGAGCAGAAATTAATTTGTCAGGATCAGATTGTTAGAAGATGAAATTGCTGCCATCAGGACCAATCGGAGAGTAATGTTAGCGAACGTTTCTCGTGGCAGGGTAATGAGCAAAATGGCTTTTCATACCGTATTCTGGAGGGCAAAGATCTAGACCAATTTCCTTGTTGATTTGCCTTCCCATGGATCATTGCTTGGTCGGCCTAAAAGGAGGACAATTAAGGCAGGATATAGAACAAAAATGTCACCACTATCAAGGACATTTCTAAAAGGTAGCATTCATATTTGAAGCGATGAGTCAAGTGCACAAGTAGCAGATACAATCTTAATGTAATCCGCTAATTTGGAAAAGCAATTAGAACACAAATGGCCGAGTCACTTTGCTTTATCTGGAGATGAGGATTGGCCTGACTCCTGAACGTGGATCTGTTCTAACGCTCCATGTCAGATTCAGGTTTTAATGCATGCAGCACTAAGCACATTCCTGTCCCCCCGGTTCCAGCCAAAAGGTAGAAATGTTTTCTTTCTCTCCTTCATATTTAATACAGCTCTGCGCTTGTTTACCTGAAGGCCCGGCCTTTCCCGTAAGTGAGCCGTCAATCCATCATCTCCACGGTGGGTAACCAGACCAGGCCTGTTTCCACTGGGGGGCGAGCCCTCTGAGGAGGGACCTGGGTGGGCATGGAGAGCAGGGTGTGTGGGGGCGGTGGGAGTGGGTCTGGGGGGGAAGGAGAGCTAGAGGGGGGCTGATTAGTGTGTAAAATATAGGTTACCCTCTGATTTAGGTGACAAACGCGCTTCGTAGATATGTGACAGTGATGGTGATTTGACTAAGTGCCATTGTTTTAAAGCTTCCTCCGTTATAATGCTGTACTGCTGTTTGTTTGTTTGTTTGTTTGTTCGTGAACAATATGCAAATCACTAAGGTTAATATGAAGGATGAGGATAGTCCTAATATCATAAAGCAAATACAAATACGGGGTTGAAGCACATAATTTCTTAATGAATTGCCAAACTAACAACATTTGTCTATAAATAGTCAGATGGTCGAAGGTCAAAGCAATAGCAAACTCTTTAATAATCATTTTATGCAGAACTGCTAGAAAGAGAATAACATTTTTGAATAATTAAAACAGGACAATTGTTTTAATTCAGTGGGAACAGGATGGATTAAAGATAAATCACTGAATACAATAATGTATAGTAAAGCAACTGGACACAAACATTTATTTAAACCATTAATTGCTCAATAACTCATAACTGTACATATAACATTAGGCCGGGATGCAAGCTCTATTGTTTTACTACCCGTTGCTTTTAATTCCCACATTTGCATTTGTGATAGAGGGTAATTAGGATCTATTTATTATTCACACAATCCCTCATAAAAGGCTAATGAGCATTTGTTTTGATGACAGTAAAAATGCAAGAGAAAACGATTTATATTTGTTAGCTCTCACAGGTCATTATGCTGTAGCGATTTGTCAGGGGCGTAGCTTCTTCTGCTTGATCTGAGTCAAAAAGAGAGCTCAGTTCTTCACTACTCCTCACAGGATGGACTGTCTTTGCACCATTCATCTGTATTTATAATTATTATTATTATTATTATTATATTTTTCATTTTTTATGTATTTTTTCTTAGTTTGTTCTGCCTTTTCTTTTTACATTTATATTATAGAAGAAATTAGCATACATTTTTGTGATGTTTTGTGTGGACCTCAGAAAGAACAGGGGGGTATACTACGAAGCAGGATTTTCGTTTAGCAAGATAACTTCTGGGATTTCCGGTAATAATCCGGTAATAATATGTTTAATAGTTGACTTTTCATTCAGGAAGTATGACGCTGCGCTGTCAGTACGCTTCTCCATGTTTGTGATTGGTCGAATGCTCCAGAGGCCACCCCTTTTATGTGAACGCGCACCCTGCGCGCACCTAACTAGATAGGACATGGCTGGCTTGAGCAAACGAATTGATAGCCAGCATTGTAGGACAGTTTAGCGAGAGCGGCTTTGTTTTGGATTAAGTCAACCGGATAACTCAAAACATATCCAGGATAGGTTGAACTAGATTCGTAGTATACCCCCCAGGCAGCAGCCACTATAATTGATCCAACAAAAAAACTGTCCTATGAACCTATGAACTGTCATTGGCTAAGAGCACTGTCAATTAAACAGGAATCAACCAAATCAAAGAAACACTCCTAAATAAACGTTTTAAAAGCTGAATTGTTTAAAATGGCCTCTTTATCAGTTAAATAAATTGCATTAAGAACATATACAGTCATAAGAATCATATAATTTTGCTTTAAATTGGCTCATAATATTTATATTTCATGAAGTCGCCCCAGTTAAATGAAAAAAGTCCCGCCCCCTCTTCTAGCCATGCTGCTAGCCAAACTTGAGTTGATAGCTAAAACTATCAGGAGGCTAAGACCACAATGCAAACTTATCTGAAATGATGCAGGAAACTACAGCCTGGTGGAGAAACTCATGAGGTAAGACAGGAAATTACTTATATTTTAAAGCTAATTTCATGGCCAGCAAAAAAATTATATTCAACTTAGTTTTTTAGACTAGCTTAAGCTACCGACATTTTGTGTTTTTTTGGCTAATATAGCTCAGCTTCAAACTAGCTTAGCTACAGTAGCCTGTAGCTTCTGCAGTGGAAGCTAGTTATCTGGCTAATATACCTTCCAGCACCACATAAGAAGTGCTATGGCTATGTGTGAATAAAAAGAAGGCACTGCCATTTATCTTTTCTTAAATGCAGTTACCTTGTATAGTGTATACAGTAGCTAATTTGCACATTGCATTTTGGCATTACCTATTCATTAAACATTTAGATTATTACTGATTTCAGTTCTGTTCTAGGCCTGAGCAGAGAAGTTGTGCTAGTAAAATGTATGCAAGATACTATGTGTCAATGTTTTTTCCCCCCATTTTGTTAAAAATAGGCTTAATATAAAATGTGACAGTATGCCAGCCGTTGTAGGGTTAAGGCAACCTATCAACAGTTTGATAACAAGACATGGCAATAGACATTTAAACTTAAATTTAATTATATTTAGAATATAACCCTCAATTATAATTCTTCTGACCACGATGAAGGAAAAGCGAATGTGTGTAAAATGTTTGAATGGAAAATAAGTTATTGGCAATGGAACCTATTAGGTCTATTGTATTTCCAATTTGAATTGAGTGTCTTTTTTATAACCAACAGGGCAGTTTATGTAAATCCATAGTAAATAGATATACCAGAACTTGTGCATGTGGACTTCTTACTACGGTTGAGCCAACATGTTATATTGTCCGTATTGTACATTAAAGGTGGGGTAGGTAAGTTTGAGAAAACCGGAGATCACTAGAATTTGAAAATAAATGACCGGAGGAAATGTGCCACTTCTTTATAGAGCCCCTCCTCCAACACACACGAACGTGCACATGACCAATGAGGGCACGAGATAAGTTTGTGCACAGGTGGAAGGCTGACAGGCAGGTAGGCCATCCAGTTATTTTAGCCGGGCTGGCTAAAATGATTGGTCGAAGTTTTTACAGTATTACGGCTTCCACAGATGACATTTTTGTATGGATTTTTTGTCAAAGCACTTAAGATATTCATTGCTATCGGGATGTTAAGAGCATTCCATGGAATATAACAAAAAGTGTATCTCGAGCCGGTTTCTCAAACGTACATACCCTACCTTTTAAGTAAAGTCTGGTTAGCTTTTTTATGTTAACAGTTACTGTAAGATCAGCACACGCAGGTTCGTTGAAACTCTTGGTTTGTTTGTTGACTCCATTCACATTACTTTGTTTGCTCGACTTGTCTAAATAGTTTGTTTCGATACTAGTAACTGTCTTCTCAAAAGTAAACGTGGCTAAATTCCTGATTTAAATCAGTGCTCTCTTGCTTCCCTTTATCCTATTGAATTCTAGATTGTAAGAATTTAAGTGGGTAATATGAAAAAATCTCTCCCCTTCATCCACATTAAAGGCTCAAAGGTGAGAGGGTTGGTGGACTTGCATGTCTTCACACTCTTGGAGGCCTGCTGGCCTTCACCTGTTCCCTGTCCTCCGCTCCTCCACCGAGTTTTACCCCTGCCGCACAACAGACGTCTTATCAAACGTGACTGATTGCTGTAATCTGGACTCGAGCCATTAAGCAAATTACCTGAATCATTGCGAGGATTAGTCTCATTAACACATGATTAGCATCAAATTAAAATAATGAGTGTTTAACTTGTGATGTCTTCCAGTTGTTGGAACAGCTTGATCAGCCACGCCAGGTTTACAGAGGGGGCAGCCCTCCATGTCAGGGATCATGGGGTGGCAGGGGCCGACCCTCATGCAGAGGTGGACCTCACCTGGACACACCCAAGGTGAGTGTATTGAGAGTACAAAGTTTCATCTCAGAATGTCAAGCTACTCTATTTGTCGGAAACACGTGGGAACACAGGAGTTTGGTCCCAATTTTCAAGGTCAAGTTAAAATAATGTTTAAAAGGACATCATTGTTAAGCTTCTTTTAGTACATTTGGTACAGTAAAATACATTTACTCAAGTATTGTACTTACAGTAAGTAATTTTGAGGGACTTCACTGGAGTATTTAAATGTATTGCTGTTTTGTACTTCTACTCTACCACAATTCAGATGTATATTGTGTACTAATGATGTGAAATATAGTAAACACTTAAATAAGACTTTTGTTACACCTGGAGTAAATTAACAAGCTACCCTGCATACAAAGTCATTAAAACTGGCTGCACCTTTACCAGCTTTGAGAACACTTTAAAGCAGTGGTTCTCAACTGGTCAGGCCTCGGGTCGGGACCCACTTTTTTCCTTTGTCAATACATCGCGACCCGAAATTTGTTACCACTCAAATCTATTCAACAAAAAATCGTGCTGCAGTGCATGACATTAAGGATTTTGGGAGATGGCCCTGTGGGCCATCTAAGCTAATTTACAGATGGCCCTGAGCCCAATAGAGACTGCCCTGAAAAATGCGCGCTGACGAAATGACGCAAAAAGGGTTTGGGGGGCCTCCCCCTAGAACATTTAGATTGTTGCAGGTCTTATGCTGTCTGGTGCATTCTCTAGACTGAATTATAAGATGAACCACCACAATACTATATTGTACAATTTCTATTTTATTCTTCATTTCACTTGTTTGTTTGTTCTTGTTTGTGTTTGTTCGCTTGCATGCCCTGCATAGCTATAAGAAATACTTAAGTTGTTGGTCAAAAAGTAGAAAACATTACATTGAGTTATAACTGCCAAAACAAACATTATTTACACTATTATGGCTCCTGTTAAAAATGTTTGTAATGTTATCTACTGTAAGTTGGTCGAACGAATGCCTCCTCATCCGGAAGCTGACCGAGCAGACCCGAGCAGCAGTCGAGAGGAGCCGAACGCATCCGCGAAGCACACAAAATGGCGACGTCAGAGTTCCCGTTAGCCGCAAATCTAAATCTCTCCGGTCAAAATAATTTCCCTTTAGCGCAATACTATGGAATGCCATTTAAGCCAAAATTAAATAA